>NC_043004.1:100130224-100152375 GCF_006345805.1 Octopus sinensis | reverse complement strand
TATATATATATATATATATATATATATATATATATATATATACATATATATATATATATATATATATATATATATATACATATATATATATACATATATATATATACATATATATATACATACATATATATATATATATACATATACATATATATATATAATATATATATACATACATATATATATATATATATATATTATTATATATATATATATAAATATCAAAATTACTAAGTCTCTCTAAAGGAGATTACGGCAGCGTTACTGGAAATTAATAGTTATCGCCATACTTATATGGCAGTCTTATAAATATAAGACTAAAGCTATCGCTGATTAGCTCCATGAGGCCACCGCCTCAAGCTAGCTATTTGACACACAATCTGCGTCCATTATAAACCTTCGAACAGGGGAGTTCAGCCGCTTCATCCTGCCGTAATCTCCTTTAGAGAGACTTAGTAATTTTAATATTTCTATTATTGAAAACAAGTGGATGTATTCCACTGAAACTAGGTAAATAGATTATTTGCTATTGATCTCGTGCAGGATACTCAAACTGAACAACCCGAGGGAAGTACGGCAACTATTGTTGCAAAGAAGGTGAAAATAATGGCAACGAAAAAAGCGCACGAGCAATTGGCTGATAGGTGGGAGGAGAAACCTCTGCACGGCAAATATGTGGCCCGCAGCAAACAAGCTGATGTTGACCAGAAGCAAACCCATCAGTGGCTACGGAGCTCAGGGCTGAAAGCAGAGAGCGAAGGTTTTATCCTGGCTGCTCAAGATCAAAGCCTATTAACTCGGAACTACCGGGCCAATGTGATGAAAAATGGAGCAGACCCAAAATGCCGATTCTGTCTTAACTGGTAAATCACACGTATTGAGAAGAGCATAGTCGATGTGAGAACTATTACTACCCATGTATTTTAATTTAACTTTATTTCTATAACAAAAAAAAGATGAACGAACTAGTGAATTTAATTTATTGACCTACCAATGTATACTATGAGTTTCTTTGCCCTAGGCCTCGGGAAGACACTCGGCAAGAAATGGAAGCAAATTTGAAAGAAGAAGAAAAAATAATAATAATAATAATAATGATAATAATAATATAATAATAATAATAATAATAATAATAATAATAATAATAATAATAATAATAATAATAATAATAATAATAATAATAACAACAACAACAACAACATCGAAAAATACATTAGGAATGAGAACCGAGGTTCGGAATTTCCCCAAAACACCTGAAGAAGACTGGAGGGTATATCAGCCGAAACGTTGTGTTAACAACAAACAAGATGAGGACAAAAATCCAGCAAATGTATATAATGTAAATATTGTACATAATTCCTCATCTCTTAAATATAGAACTGTAGGGCATTGATGTTACTTGCAACAAAGGCAGAAGAGACTTTATGTTTCTTCTCACCAATATTTTCTAAGCTGGTCAATAGGAGAAACATTGTGTGTTGTAAGACATAAGGTTTGACATACATCTTGCTGCGTTCCTTTTGCCGGGGACTTATATCACTGCTATATCTGTATAAGAATAAATTCATATTTCTGTATATACTGTCATATAACTATAATTTTTTCCACTGTGCATAAACCAACTCACGTGTAATAGTTTGCTTTTCTTTTACGGATTAGCAGTACATTTCTGAAACTACTTTCTTCTGATGACCTAGGCCTTCATTCTATTTCGATTTTTTAAGCAATACCTGAAAACAGCACATACCACCTCTTATCAATAAACAGATACAACCAATATTTTAAAACTTATCTTTGCTATTGACAAGATTAAACACACAAAAAAGAACAAGCATGTTTTATTCTTTTTTTTTTTAATTTCCTGGCTTAACCTACACAGACTGGTAATATTCTAATAGATATTATTTTAATTTTATTTTACTGTATTTTATCCCAACCGCAACAAAATCTTTATATACCTAAGTATCTTTACATATTTCTGAAATCATCAACACCCCAGCAACAGACATCCGCACCAAGTCCACATAAAATAATATTACCTTTAAATATTTCTAAACCCATCCCAACACACACATGCAACGTATTCTTTTGAGCCTACTTGATTTCCTATAAATACAGTCTACATTCTTCTTCGAAATGTTATAGTCTGACGATGGCCTCTGGGGACAAAACTTGCAGTCATTATATTCATTATGTTGCAATGAGCCTTCCAATCTCAACCCAAATTGTACATCGCTATTGTATTGTGTTCTCACTTTCAAATATGTTCTAACATTGAGCATGCTTCACTTACACTTTTCCCTCTCTTGGTCTTTTTGCGTGTATGAGTGCGTGCGTTTATACATACATACATACGTACAAACACACACACACACACACATAGCAATTTCTCCCCCTATACACACACACACACATATATATACGTATATATATCTTTGCATGTATATATATCACCTTTCTTTCAATCATTCTACTTGCATTCATATCTTACGCGCTCACTCACACACACACACATACACACACACACACACAGGTACACACACACATACAGAGGTACTCTCTATTTCCTTTCCCTCTCCCCCCTCTCTTTCATCGTCTCTTTATAAAGTTGGAATATTTCCACACACAATACAGAACACTTTCTTCTCACTGGCATTTTTTGATACTTTTTACCTCTTTCTCTAAAAAATAATAATAAAAAATTACCACCAAAAGAGACAAAACAAAAATGTATCCCTAGACGAGAAATTCTCAGTGGAATATTTTCAGCATAAAGAATTATTTCCTAAGAAATATATCCAGACAATAATAAATGAAGATATCAGAATAAAGAAAAAAAACTGCTAATGATCATTGTTTTATGTTCGTGGGGATTGTTGTCTCCTCTCTCGTTTCTGCTTATATTCGCCTAAAAAAATGTAGGAGAAGCACAGCTCTTCCCCCAGTCTCTTACTAAAAATGCCGTGAAACAATTATTTTCTTCTTAAATCTGACAGGCAATGAATTCCATACTTTTACTTCTGAATCTCTACGCACATCATCCATTTTTTTCAGTCTAGTTGCCACAAATATCTCGTTTGTTTCGCTTCAACCAACGACAGCATGAATCTAAAGTTGTATGTATGTAAGTATGTATGTATGTTGTATGTATGTATGTATGTATGTATGTATGTATGTATGTATGTATGTATGTATGTATGTAAGTGTGTATGTATGTACCTACGTAGCCTCTCTCTCTCTATCTATCTATTGATCTACCTCTGTGTCACAGACATTCTATCCTTCATATGCACATACGCTCACAGATATGCATACTTACAAATACAGATCTCACCACATATATGCTTACATGCATATATCTATACACAACCACGTATTGTATGTAGGATATCAATGTATGTATGTACATATGTATGTATTTATATATGTATGAATCTATGTGTATGTCTGTAGGTATATATAAACTGGCATATATACGTATATATGTATATACACATATATGTATATATATATATAGTAGATATAGTATATATATATATGATATATATATATATATATATATTTATATATATACATACGTACATATATATACATATATACATAATATGCATGTATATATATATATATATATATATATATATATATAATATATATTATATATATATATGTCCAGGATAGGACTACACAGCCACAGCAGGAAATGTATCAGGACATGAAATGTAAAAGCCGGACTGGACTATTTATGCGCAACTCCATTGACTCCCAAGACAAAAAGGTGCCAATATATATATATATATATATACAGAGGTGGGAAGATACATACATACATATAAATATATATATATTTATGGGTACGCAAGTGAAATAGAACTCTATAACGTACCAATGAATTTCACAGGAAGCTCACTTATTTGACCAATATACACGCACGCGCACAAACACACACATATACATTCATGTTGACAGAAAGAAGGATGAGGCGGAAAGAGTCAATTCTTGTTTAAATATTATATCATGTTATACACAAGTATATCTGCTATGTTAGATATTTTTCCTCAGTTACTTGATAATGCTTTACTAAGCTATTAAGCATGATATGATATGTATGTTATATGATATATATGTGGCTATTAACTGGTATACATGCGAGCATTTTTATTCTTACTTGGACAGCGGCTGTTGTTATCGCATCTGAAACATGACAAGTGTTCTAACCAAATACATTCTATATTTCATTTCATTGTTCTAGTCAGTTAACTGCGGCCACGCTGGAGCACAACTTTTAATCGAACAAGTCGCCCCAAGGATTTATTCTTTGCAAGCCTAGTACTTATTATATTGGTCTCTATTCATGAATCGCTAAAATACGGGGACGTAAACACACCAACATTATATATATATGTATATGCTTTGACCGGCCCGCGGCTATATTAGAAGACAATTGCACAAAGTATCACTCAGTGGGACCGAACCCAGAACCATGTGGTTGGAAAGCAAGGTTCTTACCGCACAGCCACGCCTCAGTTCATCTAATTGTATCTATTTATCGGTACTTTTCATATTCAATATGCAGATTTCGCTTTTTTTCCCTTTTTACTTTCCCCATATCTTTTCTACGAGTAGTTTCTATTTTCCTTTTAAAACATATTTCTATTATATATATATATATATATATATGTGTGTGTGTGTGTGTGTGTGCGTGCGTATCACTTAGGTTGACCAGGGAAGGATGACCTCCCTTTGCAAATATCGATAGGACACAGAAAGTGTGTCAATAGCCAGCTGGATAAGATGTTCTCCTGGGGCTACAAGCTACAGTAACATCCACCCTTAGTGGTTACCCATATTTAGATGGCATATATACTTCACATTGTCGTGCGGTCACTGTCTATACCTCGTTCAGAGATTTATTATTACTTATATATATATATATATATATAATTGAAATATATTTTTATTAGATATATATATGCATGTATATATATACATATATATATATATGCATGTATATATATACATATATATATATATAATATATATATATATATATATATATATATTGTATATACAAACATATATATATATATATATACAAACATATATATATATATATATATATATGAACTACGATCATCTTTTCAGTTTCCATCTATCAAATCTACGCACAAGGCTTTGAACGGCTCGCGACTAAAGTAGAAGACAAATTGCACAAGATGCCACGCAATGGGACCGAAACCGGAACCATGTCATTGGGAAGCAAGCTTCTTACCACACAACCACGCCTGTACCTTTATACATATAATTATTTATAGCTTTATGAGTGTGCTACGAAATACTATAAAAAACATTGTTTTCGACTTCATGACGGTTAACAAAATTCTTAATAAATCGTGAGATAGTACTGCCTGCGCCTCCACTCTCCAAATACATGTCTGGTCTTTCACACAGCGTGCAAGAACCAAGCCTTATGCTAAAGTCATCTCAAAGATCATCAGCAACTGCCATAAACGGAGGAAATTAATTATGTGTAGAGATGCGATCGCATGTGTCACTTGTGTTTAATAACATGTACGTCATTGACTGGTTTGAAAACTCATATCCGAGCACATGTAAGGATGAAAGTCAATCAGTACAATGAGGCTTTATATGAGACAAAATGAGGTAATCATCATCAGTATATATATATATAGGTGAGAGAATATTGATTTTCCCTTACAATAGAAAGGACCACATATC
This sequence comes from Octopus sinensis, assembly GCF_006345805.1. Taxonomy (NCBI): domain Eukaryota; kingdom Metazoa; phylum Mollusca; class Cephalopoda; order Octopoda; family Octopodidae; genus Octopus; species Octopus sinensis. Next base: position 100,146,639 of record NC_043004.1, on the reverse strand, counting down.
CCAACGGGCAATCCGCTAACAACCGGGCGATATTAACCCACTCTGCTGAAAAAACTGCGATTTACCGACAGGGGCAATGATAGCGGAACTTTTTTTATATTATATATACTTACATATAATTAATAGTTATCGCCATATTTACATGGAGCTAATCAGCGACAGCTTTAGTCTTATATTTATAAGACTGCCATATTTAAACATGGAGCTAATCAGCGACAGATTAGCCTTATATATATAAGACTGCCATATTTAATTTCCAGTAACGCTGTCGTAATCTCCTTTAGAGAGACTTAGTAATTTTAATATTTCTATTACTTACATATATATATATATATATATATATATATATATATATATATATATATATATATAGTAAAAACTATATCTCTGCGCTTAGAAATAAATTTTGAACTTTTGAACTTTCATTTCACGTTACTCCACTTTATTTCATTCAATATTCGAGTATATATTCTTTTATTATCACCAAAATTTAAATCCCTTAGTGTGTGTACGCCCGTGTGTTTATGGTCTGAGATGAATACTGTTTAGTTCCCGCTTATTTTCTCGTAAACCATTTATTTATGAAAAATGGCGTGAAATTCTTTTACAGTTTTAATATCACAATCCTCTTTGTAACATCGCATATGTTTATGCACATGGAACATAAACATACACACAAGCGCACATACAAAAAATATCCACACTGGCACACTGATAGAGGGAGAAGGGGAAGAGAGAGAGAGAGAGAGAGAGAAATAGAGATAGATACATTATTTGTATACGACACTTGCCATTAGATACAATATATAAAATTTTTTTTCAAAATTACTTATGAGGGAGACATACTGGGAAAGTTACATGGCTTTTTGAATGTAAATAATATAGTCGTGAAGGGTAAAGACCCCCTTCGGTCATGAATGACCATGGGATTGCACCTAGAAAGTTACCCTCCTAGACACAGGTCCGGGCAAGGTTGTTTATGGAAGACCAGCAGTCGCCCATGCATACCAGCCTCCCCTCTCCACGCCACCAGTGTTATCCAAGGGAAAGACAAAGGTCGATACAGCTTGGCACCAGTGACGTCGCAACTCATTTCTACAGCTGAGTGAACTGGAGCAACGTGAAATAAAGTGCCTTGCTCAAGAACACAACACGCAGCCCGGTCCGGGATTCGAGCTCACAACCTCACGATCGTAAGCTCGACGCTCTAACCACTGAGCCATAGTCGTGAAGAATCTTAGAATAATTAAAGGTGACCGCTTACGACGAATCTAAATCAGATTTAATTAGTTTGTGGTTGATCTTTTCGTCTTCTCTTGTACATGAAGAAATTTACTTCTGTTGATATAGAGTTAAGCAATGTATTTTAAAGATGGCTACGTGGTGAACAGTTATGGGCTGACAAATGTAGGTTTTGTACCTTAAGTTCAAGAGAGAAAACTATAAAATGTTTAATGTAACAAGGTTAAAAATAAGGCAAAAGAAAAATGATCATGAAATAGTAGTTTTGCAGTAAATATAGGAAACAGAAGGAAATAATGAGAATAAAAAGAAAAATTTTAGCCAATGGAAGAAAATAAAGGGAAAATGGCGACAGAAGTAAAATTGGGGAAATAATGTAGAAAATAATAATCTTTAAAAGTAAAACTAATATTTCTTGTCGTAAAGCAATTATAGATTTTTGTGTTTACAGAAATCATTTTTTCCCCTGCACTGTGGTTTCCTGTGTGCCAATTACATAGTAAACCAACTAAGAAAACCAGATAGAAACAACACGAAATTCATGAAACTATCCTTCAGTTAAACTAGGGCAGACGTGTTAACTACAAACTGAAAATAATGACAAACAATGGCAAAACCAAAGCACTCGTCGAGGGGATACATACATACATACATACATATATATATATGTGTGTGTATATATATATATATTATATATATATATATATATATATATATATTATATATATATAATTTCAACAATTGAGGGTAAAATTAATTAATTATTAATCAATTTCACTAAGTATTCAGTATGCAAAGGGACCATTTAAGGCGAATTCAAATTATTACATTATATAAAAGGGCTTAGTAAAATAAATTACTTTGCCGCATACTGAACTCATTAGAAATAGTAGCTAAAAAAACTTTTTTAAAACTATTTCTAATACTTAAAGAAAACCTCTCTCATATAGTGTTTGCTCAATTCAACTCACGAAAGTATGGGGGTAAAGACATTAAAAAATCAAATGCAAAGGTTATTTGAGAACGTACGTTTCAAGATTAGTCAACTCGACATTTCTATCATCAGCTCAGAACTCCTTGGTTTGGATTTGAAAACACTGAAAGTGGGAGCATACCCTTTCGGCTTCTTATCGCTTCTGAAGATCTGCTCGAAACTAACAGTGCCAGCAAACTCAAATATGCAAGCGAAGAATTTCTGCTCTCCCCTTTCCACCAGCGTGGGTTAAAATCAGTAAACACTATGCTTTTTCGGTAAAATCCGAGGCATTAAATAGAGAGAGATGAATTATAATTTCAACAATTGAGGGTAAAATTAATTAATTATTAATCAATTTCACCAAGTATTCAGTATGCAAAGGGACCATTTAAGGCGAATTCAAATTATTACATTATATAAAAGGGCTTAGTAACGTTCTCAAATAACCTTTGCATTTGATTTTTTAATGTCTTTACCCCCATACTTTCGTGAGTTGAATTGAGCAAACACTATATGAGAGAGGTTTTCTTTAAGTATTAGAAATAGTTTAAAAAAAGTTTTTTTTAGCTACTATTTCTAATGAGTTCAGTATGCGGCAAAGTAATTTATTTTACTAAGCCCTTTTATATAATGTAATAATTTTAAGAGTATATATATATATATATATATATATTTATTTATATACTTATATATATATTTATATATATGTGTGTATGTATATATATATATATCAACAATGAAAATGATTGCAAAAACAATAAGAACAACTACGATTATAATAAGCAGCAACAGAGAGAGCAGGAAGAACTTCCTTACCAAATAATCGAATCTCGTGTACAAATTTACATGCTCGTCCAACAATTTTATATGTCATAACATGAATTTATATTGGTTTGCTGAACTACCTCGACATTATGCAGTCACATGATAATATAGAACAACTGTGTTAGAGCATTATTTTACTTTGTACATCTATACAGTAGTGACATTAAATCGAATTGATTTGAATTATAATACATGAACAGATACATATAAATATAAATCATATTGGGAAATTCTAATAGGTAATAAATACCATTATTTCTATTGAAAATCGGTGTAAAGAACCGTAAGAAAGTAGTGAAAGGAAGATTAATTCTGATTTTCCTATAACTATGGAATTCTATTGAAAAATAATTAATTATTAGAGTCTGTGGTATTTTTATACCTCTTTTTTTTCTTGTAAGTTATTTAGTTATTTTGTCTTTAATAAAATGGCAAGTTACTTCTTGTTTTGGTAAAATATTCATTTCTAAGTAACCTTCATTTGTAAGTATTAGATTAGTAATTGCTTCGTGTGCTACTAACTTGAAAGAGAGAGAGAGGGAGAGAGAGAGAGAGAGAAAGAGAGGTGAGAGACAGAAATACAAGGAAGGAATTTCTGATTGGACGGAATATGTTCCTCTGTGCCTTCCTAATCATTATAATTCTGAGTTAATATATGAAAACGCTGAATTATAAATCCTTTTCTTGTTTGATTTTTAGTGAAAATGTCGTTATAGTAGTTCAAACAGATAGCACTTTTGCAAAGTACAGAAGGCAAATCGAGTCAACGCGGTAGCATTTAACTGCTTACTTGACCTGTTAAAAATAGCTGTCAAATTTACCGCAAGTTACAAATCACTGATATCTGCCTTAAAAAAAAAAATGAAAGGACAAATTGGATAATACTAGATTATATAAAATATCTCTTGCACCATTGATTAATGCGAAAATATCAAGGAGTTTTTCAGCCGAAGATCTCTGCCACCTGAAATGTTCAACAGTGTTTGTCTTCAGGAATGCCAGTCATAGCAACAACAAATAACAAATTTCTTATTCTTTTAATAGAACACTAATGAATCTGTGGAGTAAGCAACTAGGGCTGTTGTTGTTATTTGACAACGTTTTAACGCGGTACAAATGTACTTGCTCGACGACATAGGGAGATTATTAAGAGAGAATGTGGTTTAGATTTTTGAAACGTCTCGGTACATTACTGGGACTTATTATATCGATTTCGGATGGAGAAAATATTAAGTCAACTCCAAGTCATGGAACGCACTAGTTTCCTTCTTAATAGCGAACATTTCAAATTTTTGCACAAGTCCAGCAATTTCAAGGGAAGCAGTAAGTCGATTACATCGGCCCTAGTTTTCAGCTGGAATTTATTTTATCAACCTCGAAATGATGAAAGGCAAAATCAACCTGGAGGGAATTTGAACACACAGCGTAAAGACGGACGAAATGCCGATAATCATTTTGTCCGTCGTAGTATCAATTATGCCTTCTCGCCGTCTTAGTCTCAATAGTGAATATCAGAAGCAGTAGATGATGTTTCCACAGATTAGGTACACTGAGCGGTGAATTTGCATGTTACGAAATTAAGATGCTCTTACGATACTTCAACACATGTGGGTATATACTCAGATGGTAACACACACATTTAATAATGATAGATTCAGTTTTGCATAAAGAATATGCTGCAGGTCAAATATTGTTACGCAATACTAGCATTTATGCCCTTTCTCTGAACTTCTATGACCCATTGGTGTGGTTTTTAGATTATGTTTACTTGTTAGCAAAGGTGGGAAAAAAACAAGTTTCCAAATGAAAAGTTCGCAACTTGGCTGTAAATGACATTTGATGTCAGAGATATTGAATTTATGACTACAGGCAGGCATGTTTATAGTTCGTACAGGCTGAATTATTCCATCCCCTATGCCGTAGTAGAGCTAGGGGGTTGAATGCTAAGCGCTGAAGCCATTGTCATCAATTCTGCAAGTCAAACATGATTATGCACACGATTTTGAAAACTAAGGCACAGTAATTTATTCAACTTTGAAGAGCTCATGTAGACCTGTTTGATCCCGATTTCGAGTAAGATATCTTATTCCAAAACAAAGAATCCAAGACATTTGGACATAGAAGAAGCATTTCCCTTTTGTCACTTGTCTAGGACATTGGACATCAATCTAAACCTAGTATAAGAAACAGAAAATTATTAAAACTCATGCGGTGCCGCTTTAAATCTCTTGGGGGATGTAGAAACTTTTACTAATTGGACATATATGCAAAACATTTTTGACCACATCATTTTGTTTGCAAATTTCCATTTATTATTCTTGTAGGAATCGATCTAAAAACTCCACTCCTCGTCGCATACTGAATGCTTTGTAATGATAAAGTAATGAATTACGTTGTTCCTGCAATTTCTCCGAAGCCTTCATTTATCTACAGTTATCTCTATAAGATAACTGTGAGTGCGAGGTGTCATACACCGCGTCCAAAACAAATTGCAATTAGCAGACCAGTAAATTAACTATTCAAGCTACAAATGCTGCGTTAGACAATATGACCAATTCAGCAGTAGTAAAATAATATTTATTATACGTGTCTGTCAGAATCTGTACAGTTCATCAACTACTAGAGTGTCTTGGTAAACTATCTGTTCACTGTGTTCTCTACTATCAGAACAGGCTGAGAAGTTTTATCTCTACTCATGTCAGACCCTTGTCATAAATCTCCATCTATTCAATGCTATAAATCAACACAGGACTTAAATGAAATGTTTTTATGTTATGACAAGGGGAGAAGACGTTTTACACTCAAACAAAGCAATAGATGTAAAAAACAAAAAACAAAATAAAATAAAATTCCTATATTTTCTATTATATTTGGTGAGTATTGTAGCGTATTGAATTTTTTTTGTTTCACACACATAATAATAATGGTAATGATGATAATAACAATATTAATGTATTAATAATAATAATAATAATAATAATAATAATAATAATAATAATAATAATAATAATAATAATAATAATAATAATAATAATAATAATAATAATAATAATAATAATAATAATAACAATAATAATAATGATGATGATAATAATAATAATTTGTAAAATTGTTAATTGACTTTACACGTAAAAAAGAAATTCAGAAGGCATTACGAGTAAATTATAGTGCTAAAAATCTACAGTAAATTACCTTGAATGCACTTATTAACACAACACTTAAAAACAAAATGGAGAAGCTGAAGATGGCGGTAGCAATAATAATAGATATGAAAATGATAATAATAATAATAATAATAATAATAATAATAATAATAATAATAATAATAATAATAGCAACAACATTAACTAAAACAACAACAACAACGAGAACAACAATGATGATATTGTAAAGATGATTTGGAAATACAATAAACTCAAGAAAAAAAGAGAGGGAAAATATCTAAAAGCTTCCATAATTTATAATTAATGGGATTCTAGTAGGAGAAGAAAATAAAAGCATTCAGTTGAAAATCATTCTCCACCATCCATCTACTCACCTATACTACTCACCATCTACTCACTCCATCTATATAAAAATGCTGAAAAAAAAACATTGTATAAAAGCTTTGTACTTTATTCTTGTGGTGCCAATTTGGTATATTTTCTACAAGAAAATAGGAATTCAATACCTGATTTAAGCACAATATCGACGTAGCACTTTTATTCCTCGTCTTTTTATAACCATTTTTTTTTTGTAAAAAAAGAAAAGTAAGACCATTATATAAATAACTATAATATTCAACAATTGATAGAAACAAACCCCACCCTATTTCACTACCTAAAATATTGTTCTAGTAAAATAATGAATATTAAAGACAAAATATTTATGGCTATCTCAACACCATCTACCAAACTAAAATAAAACAATGCGAAACAAAAAAACTCCAGCTCTAAGTGGAAAAATTGCAATAAATTATAATAAATGCAGATGCAAAAGTTATGTTGCTGTTTTGGTTGTTTCGGTATCATTATTATTATTATTATATTATTATTATTATTATTATTATTATTATTATTATTATTATTATTATATTATTATTATTGGTTTGTTGTTGATGTCGTTGGCGTGATTTGCTGTAATATGGTGCAAGATAGTTACAATAAATAAAATGAATCTGGGGAATATACATACATTACATATATACATACATATATACATACATACACGCATGCATGTATATATATAGACACATACATACATACAAATGCCTGTGTATACGTATACATAAATGTATATACACACATACGTACATATATATAATATATATATATATATATATATATGTAAATATATATATATACACACATATATATATATATTATATATATATATATATATTGTAAATATATATATATACATATATATATATATATATAATATATATATATATATATATATATGTATATATATATATATATAATATATATATATATATATATATATATATATATATATATATATATATATATATATACATATATATATATTTGCATGCACGCTCACTCACACACACACATATATGTGTGTACACAAGCATTATATAGGTATAAATTCATTGTGGTAATTGCTGTTAGTTTTTTTATTTTTGGTGTTGTTGGTTAGGTAGGAGCTAAATTGTGATAGCACAGGAGTAAAATAATTACACTAAGTACAATAGGACTAGGGAATATATACACACATTCACACAATATGTATGTATGTATGTATGTATGTATCTATGTATCTATCTATATATATATACATATACATACACACACACACACACACATATATATATATAGTGCGAGAGAGAGAGAGAGAGAGTACGTAGTTTTACGCACAATAGACACACATATATATATATATATGCATATATATATACACACATACAAATAATGTATAGAGGTATGTATATTTATTTGTACATATGTGTGCATAATGTTAAGCACATACACGCACGCACATACAGACACACACTCTCACATATATACTCACAAATATATATTAGCGGATGTAGAATCACGAATCTTTTTTTTCTGTATTTCACATTACCGGTTATTCAAACGTTCGATGTAAGGAAACAGTGAAACAGTGTATAATGACAACTTTCCGTAAGCACAGCTAATAAGAACAGTAATCGGATATTTTCCCCAAAATAATAAAAACAACACAACAAAGCAAACACTTAAAGATGTTCTTTACATATTCATCTGTTTAATGGTCACAGGCAAAACACGTGATAGATTCATCTATTCTTATTCTAAACATGCAATATTTTTTCACGTCCTTATTTAAACAGCTAGATAAAATATTGCGGTTATTTAGTATTGATAAATAATTGAATGTTTTTATTTTCTTTGTATAAACTATTTTGCAGAATAAGGCAAATGCAATATGGTAAGAAATAAAATAGATTTAGTAAATGTTATCCAGAAATTCCCAACATTGGTGTATGTATATATGCATGTATGTATATTCGATTTTTAGGCGTCATATGGCTGGTGACGTAGGTAGTATACTTTTGACGCCACGACTCTATCAATATTAAACATATCATATTCACATAAGCAAACTTTCATGTGTGTGTATACACAGATACATATATATATATATATATGTATACATATATATACACATTCATTTACATACGTATATACATATATACGTATGTATAAATACATGCATGTGTACATATACACATATATTTATATATCTATATATAAATATGCATGTATATATATATTTGTGTATGTATATATATGTTTGTATGTATCTCATTTCATATATGGTAATGGACCCCTCATATCGGAGACTAATATACAGTCACATACGTGTTAACACACGGCATACACAAAGACCCTCACCGAAAAAGTTTAACGCACAAACGTCTGTGTCCGCGCCTCCGTGTGAGAATATATTTAAACTTTTGTTTGTGAAGTTGATGATTGGCTACGTCCCTACTCAGAATTTTTCGCAACGTGTGATCTTTCAAACGACATGGGCATTATTGGAGGTTCTTAAGTGGTTGTACGCAGAAGAAGTTCAAAGTGGAATCGTTTTGTGTTTATTGTCTAAAGTTTGCTAAAGTCATGAGATGGTCAACAAAATGTATCAAATGGAATATTAATGTGTGAATGACGGAAGAATTTCTGTTGAGATGCGAGTTAAGTACCGAGGAAGATATGGCGTACTCTGCATGAAACGTGTGGCCTTGAGCACAATTTCGAAATTATAATCATTGATATTAATAAATATATAAATGAATATTTTGCATGAAGATGTATATCATCCTTGCAGTTAATGCTATATATGAACAGAAATAATAAGCAAAAATAAATAAATAAATGAAATAAATAAATAATATACAAATAAAAACTGTAGAAACAACTGGAACAAGTATATCATAAGCAGTAACGGAAACAAGCCTGCTGTTTTAACAGTGATAATAGATTGTCTGAAAGAATATATATCCTTTCAGTAATAGCGGATTCTGTCATATCGGCACTCCACCATTTAGGAATGGTACCCCAAATATTCCAGCAGCAACAGTATAAATCTTCTCAACTGGCATGCAATTACTCAGTCTATCGTATCAGCATCTGCTGCCAGAGACTCTGTCTGTCAGATTAAATGAATAACATAAAGCATTTGCGGTAACGCATAAAATTATACATAAAATACGAAAGAAATTGCACAATGTGGACATACTACAAATTGGATAGAAAAATGTATGTCTAGTTTTGTGTTAAATTATCTTCGCACAATTTTACACAACCTTGGACAAAGGTACATAACTTCCAACGCATACATACAAGCAGACACACTCAATCTATCTATCTATCTATCTATCTATCTATCTATCTATCTATCTATCTATCTATCTATCTATCTATCTATCTATCTATCTATCTATCTATCTATCTATCTATCTAACGAACTAACTAACTTACTAACTAAGTAACAAACGAACTATCTATCTATATATGCCTCACTACACCTCACACACACACACATAAATATATTTACACTTATTTTTAGATATGCAATCCTATATCCATCTACCTATTATTAAACAAACGATTTCAGAGATTGTCAGGCCGACTTCTCTTGCTTTTGTTCGTCTGCTAACATAGGCTCTAAGACAATTAAAAGGACTAGGTTTTATCCCAACTTTTCATAGCTTTCTCTATATCTCCGCGTGAAATATAAAGAAATCGTCGACTAAGGGGCGCATTTTAGATAAAACCTTTCTGTTATTCAAATTTAGAAATCGTCTACTGTAATTGAATTTAATCGTGAATCGAAAAAATGCACCATAAGGTTAAATAGATTTTGAAATGTCGCATACATTTTTGTATTATCGCATTAGATAAAATGCAGTGAGATATTTGGGACTAATTTGTTGAGGTATGAGTTGAAAGAGAAGTAACAGACATTTCTATATGATCAGATTGTTCGATTGATTTGAAGCGCTCAGATCAGATCGTATAAATGTCACTGGAAAATGATTTGCTGTTTGAAGAGTATCAAATTGTGTGTTACATAATATGCAATAGTTACGTGAGTGCTCGATCAGGACCGATTCGCTGCTATACAAATATAAGAACGGAACCAATAATAACATTACACTATGGGACCAATATGCAGTCGAGCATTAACGACAGTGTACTCATTAACGACAGGGTACTCAAACTAAGTTTGGAATGATACCGATAGTCTACAAGCATAAGCATCTTCATGTTTCATAGGTTTTACCGATGTAATCATAACATCTTTTCTGTAATTTTATCGTAATGAAATCGGAATTTAGCAGGGTGGTAGTGAAACGCGTCTGGTTCGAAATTTAAAGCAATGCTTATCTTTCCGAAGATATGACTTATTTCGTGTGTGTAGTATCTCATTGTTGACTCGCTCGTTGTATTTTGTTATTATTAAAGCTTCAATAGTTAATCCAGTTTTTTTTTCTTTCTACGATGGTAATGTTTATCCAATTCTGTTTCATGGACTGTGATATAATGTGATGGTCTGGTTCTTTGATGTATTTGGATAGTCAACCGACACAAATGTGTTCTAAGTCCGTGTCCGATGTTATAGTTTGTATCATTAAATTTATAACTTTCATATTCACATTGAAATTTGTATATTACTTTGATATTTAGGTATGCATATATGTTTACAAACTTACATGCATACACACACACATAAGAAACATACATATGTATGTTTACGTTCATATATATTTATATATATATATATATTATATATATATATATATATATATATTATATATATATATATACAGACACACACACAACCACATATATATACATATATATATATATTATATATATATACATACATACACACACGCACGCACTTATATGATTGTATCTGCGTGTGTGTGTGTGTGTGTGTATGCGTGTGTGTGTGTGTGGTTAATAATGCTTAATGCTATTACATCGTCTCACGCTAGTACGATCAAGCAATCACCATGATGTTATGTAATGAAAAATTTTTATTACTTTATACAAGATGGCGTCGAGAACCCCCATTATTTTATTGGTTGTGACATATCACGTGGGCGACTATTCTTTTTCTTCTTGTTCTCGTTGGTGTTCTTCTTCTTCTCTTTGACCTCCACCCTTTCTTTCTTTTACATCATAACCATCAAAATCAGACCCATTATTTCCTTCTTCGTTTTCTTGACTTCTTCAATCGATTTTCTCAGCCTTCAGCAATCAGATCTATGACACATAGATGCATTCCAAGCATCAAATGTTCCAGATACGGCTTAACGAACGGTCTATAAGGCTCATACAATTCCCATGAACTGTATGGGTTATTGCTGTGATTGTATTACTAGACTCAATCTGGTCATAAACGCACATAAGGAACGACTTTTACTACGCAAAGCCATCGAAGTTTTTAGTAACGGTTAGAATTATGTTATCGAACTTATTTAACAGGGTAGAGCTTGTTTTAAGGTGCCTTGATAGTAGTCTAGCAGGGTGTATCTTAAAAGCATTTATGACTGAGTTCTGTTGGTGACTTCAGATAATAGTACAGCGGTTTACTCAAGAATTTGGTCGAATGTAAAAATACATACATGCACACACATATACACAGTAATATTTCATGATCTACCTGTGAATCCATCTATCTATCTATCTATCTATCTATTATATGTCTGTATGTCTGTCTATGTATCACTCAGTCTCCTTGGTTAACGTATCTGTCTCTCTCATATATATGTAACTACCTCTATGAATGTATGATATGTATGTATGTATATGTGTGTGTATATATGTGTATATACATACAAATAAACACACGCTCACACACACACACAACACATACACACACACACACATATATATATATATATATATATATAATATATAATAATATATATATATATATAATATATACATATACATACGCTCACACAGCCATACATTCTAGTAAAGCGTCCGAAACGATCTAATGTAATTCTTGCGTCTGTAAAACTTTTAGTAAATCTGGTAGTAATGAAGCCTGAATCGATAATACACAATGCATATATATATATATATAATATAATATATATATATATATAATATATATATATATAATATATATATATATATATATATAATGAGATCTCAGTGCATCAAGCTATCAGTCTCTCCGTCCACTTTCATATTCACCTGACTGTCACTCTCTCCGTATCTTTATATATGAATATAAGAATATATATATATATACATGTATGTATGTGTGTGTGTGTGTGGTGTGTGTGTGTGTGTGTGTGTGTGTATAGAGACTCATACAAACACTACATGCAACGACACAAATATGTAGATATAATTGGTTACTTTCTAGCGCTAAAAGTGAAGTTAAAGAACTAAAACACTCTTACTTGATTTTTGTTTTCATTTGTATTTTTTGCATGACGATGAAGAATAAAAGCACACAAATACATAAAAATAAATAAATAAATAAATAAGCAGAATCTATTAGATTTTCAAGAAAAGCTGTGAATTTCTTTCTATTGGCGAGACAGAACTAAAAGCTTCGCCCAATTATTAGAATAGTAAGTGTCTATCACATCAAAAGAAACACTCTTTTCCAACATAAAGCTATATTAGTTCAGTGAATAAGAAAAATGTAGACCATTACTTTGGACAGTTTAGTTAATAATAGTGGACGTTCGTTCTTCACATGCAGAGGTGGAGCGACGTTTCTGCAGCAACGTAGACTGGCGACGAAAAATACAATTCTCAAATCGAAAGCACTCTTCGTAATCTGTCTTGCTTTTATAGTCCCAAAGTCTCTGCCTCTGTGTCAATACGTGTGACTGTGTGAATTCACGAGTGGGCGAGGGCGTGAGTAAGAGAGTATGCGAGATAACGATGCATGAGAATGAGTGCAAGAATGTGAGGTTAAATTCTCTACGTGATAATGTTTGCTATGATGCTCGTCATATGATTTTAGATACTAGCAATACCTGAGGAAGTACCATGGGTTTTGCTAGTGACAACGGAGAACTGCAGTTGTTTATTGTGGTAAGTAGCTTGCTTACCAACCACATGGTTCCGGGTTCGATTCCACTGCGTGGCACCTTGGACGGGCGTCTTCTACTATAGCTTCGGGCCGAATAAGCCTTGTGAGTTGATTTTGTCGACGGAAACTGAAAGAAGCCCGTCGTATATATATATATATATATATATATATATATATATATGTATGTATGTGTGTCTATATGTTTGTCTGTCTGTATTTGTTCCCCAACATCACATGACAACCGATGCTGGTGTGTTTACGCCCCCTAGAATAAGTACTTGGCTTACAAAGAATAAGACCTGGGGTTGATTTGGTCGACTAAAGGCGGTGCTCAAGCATGGCCACAGTCAAATGACTGAAACAAATAAAAGAGTAAAAGAGCACATACAAACATACAAGCATATATACATACATACATACATGCTTGCATGCATGCACAAACAAACAAACAAACACACATACACACACATATATATATATATTTCTGTGAGAGTTAGAGGTTGGGAAGCTAACCAACTAAGGGATAATACCTATCCAATATACTGCTGGTAGTGTACCCATTTATTAATACCCAAGTGCTGGTTATTGTGTGGAAATTTCGCAATCGAGTGTCATATATGGGCGCGGATAAAAAGTGGTTTACCCTTAATTTATACGATAACAAAGAAAATGAAGTGGATACAAAAACGACATTCATCATCCGGTAGGCATTCTATGATGTCTATCTATTCTGAAGCATAAGGAAGTATTATAAGAATACATACGCGTGCAAAGACTGTGTGTTACGTATGTATGTATGTATGTATATATGTATGTATATGAGTATTTGTTAGCTTAAACATGTTTTTAAATTAATTATATAGTTGTACCATTCATGAGCAAAAGATTTGCTGAAGCGGGTCGAACCCGATCTATTACAGATGTTACAAACGGCAACACGTTTTAAGTTTCAGGTGCAATTTCAAACCCCAGAAAGAAATTCTACTATAGTTTTCTTTCGTGGAAATTCACTTCTTCTTCTTCTTCTTCTTCTCTTCTTTCTTCTTCTTCTTCTTCTTCTTCTTCTTCTTCTTCTTCTTCTTCTTCTTCTTCTTCTTCTTCTTCTTCTTCTTCTTTCTTCTTCTTCTTCTCTTCTTCTTTCTTCTTTCTTCTTCTTCTTATTCTTCTCCTCCTCCTTCTTCTTCTTTCTCTCTCCACACACACATTCATATATACATATATACATAACCACACAATTATATATATATATAATTGTGTGTGTGTGTGTATGTATATATGAATGTGAGTGTGTGGAGAGAGAAATAGAAATATATATATATATATATAAGTAGTAATGATATATATATATATATATAAGTAGTAATGATAAAGTTAAAGAAATACTGATATTTTAAAATTATATAATACGTGCATTTCATATTTGCGTAATATATAATAGCACGTGCTTCCATTACGCAAACCTTCTGAGGTTGCCTAATGGACACTTTGTCACATCTTTAGTGACACACACTGCCTACACCCCTTCGCATGTAAAAGTGTGTATCCGTGTTCATGTGTGTGTCTATGCGCATATGTATTTGAAAAGATACCGAGGTATTTGCGCATAAGACATTTCAGAATAATGATATCGCGGCAAAGAATCATTACAATGATTGAGATATAGATTATGTCTGGAGATTGTAAGAGTAGAATGAAAAAAAAAATTGTTTTATATCAAATGGTACAAACCAAAACAATTGCATCAATATTAGGCATTCAATCTTAGTGTTGTAAATTTGCATTGCTTGTAAGGATTCACATACTCTCAATGCATTTGCAAATAAGTTCCAATATATTCAAAATATGCGCGTGTGTGATATATTATATATATATATATAATATATATATTATATATATATATATATATATATATAATTATATATATTATATAATATATATTATGTATATGTATATGTATATGCACACATAAGTATATGTACCTGCTATTCGCGTTTTCAAAGTATATTATGGACAATGTATTTATAAAAAGAACGTTTCTGAATAGCTCAAGAAATGATTATATACCCATTTGGGTTCAAGAATTGCATACATTACTCGAATATCATATTTGTCTATAATTGTTGTGAATACCTTTCATTGTGACCAAATCAGGTGCTTTACCTTCAAATAACTTATTCAACTGAATGTGTATGAATATAATATATATATATATATATTATATATATATTATATATGTGTGTGTAGATCGTTAGCCACTACACATTCTTTATTTTCTGTCCTTGCTTCATTCTGTGTTCCTCTTTGTGGAATAGCGTATGCTCGAAACGTTAAAGACTTTTTCACTTCCCGAGCATTAAACTATACATATGTTTGTTGTCTACACCACCTACTTTCGTCTTTTGTTTTTTTTTTTGTGAATTCTCTCTCTCTCTCTCTAGACACACACACACATTTATTATATATATATATATATATATATATATATATGATTACTTAGGCGTGGCTGTATGATAGGATGCTTGACTCCTAACAACATGGTTCCGGGTTCAGTCCCACTGTATGGCATCTTGGGTGTCTTCTATTGTAACCTCGGGCCGACTAAAGCCTTGTGAGTGGATTTGGTAGACGGAAACTGAAAGAAGCGCGTTGTGTATGTGCGTATATATATTTATGTGAGTTTGTGTCTATGTTTGTTCCTCCACCGTCGCGTGACAACCGTTGTCGGTGTGTCTATATCCACGAAACTTAGTGTTTCGGCAAAAGACACTGATAGAATAAGTACTAGGCTACAAAGAATGTCCGAGGGTCG
>NC_043004.1:100115224-100127724 GCF_006345805.1 Octopus sinensis | reverse complement strand
ATATATATATATGTAGGTGCAGATGTGAAGCTTTGTCCCAACCACATGGTTGCGGGTTCAGTGCCACCGCGCGACTCTTCGGACCAGTATCTTCTACAATAGCCCCCAGTCAACCAGAAGCTTGTATGTTTATTTATTAGACAGAGGCTGAAAAAAAACGTGTGTGTATGTGTGTATATATATATATATATATATATATATATATATAAGACAGGTGGTGTACAAAATAAACAGATGTATTAGTATAACGCTCAGGAATAGAAAAAATCTTTTACGTTTCGAGCCTACGCTCTTCTACAAAAAGGGACACAGATAAAACAAGGAGAGAAAAAAATGTGTGAAGTGGCTAACGATCTATCATGGCGACTGCCAGACAGAAGGGTCATACACGAGAGGTAAGAAGTAGGGGAGATAACAAAGTAAAGATGACCCCCAACACGAAGGTGCGTGTGTGTATAGGAGAGTATGTATGTGCGTGTGAAAGAGGGCTGGTGGTCTAAACGTGTGCGTGTATGTGGGAGAGGGTGTGTGGGTAGGCAGAGTGTGGGGGTAGAGGTGGAGTATGTGGGAGAGGGTGTGTGGGATGGGATGAGGGAGGGGATGCGGGAGATGGGAAGGATAGAGAAGGTGGAGTTAGAATATTTAGGGGTGGGGTGGGCTTATGGGGAGGGGAAGGCAGGTATGTGGGGAGAGAGAAGAGGAGAGAAGAGAGAAGAGTGAAAGAGAATAAGATTGAAGAGAGAAAGAGGGAAGAGAGAAAGAGAGTAAGAGAGAAGAGGGAAAGAGGGAAAGAGGAGAGAGTAAAAGAGAAGAGAGAAGAGAGAAAGAGAGAAAGAGAGTAAGAGAGAAGAGGGAAAGAAAGTAGCGTTGAAGAAAAGTAGGAGTGAAGAGAAGTAGGAGTCGGGGTAAGAGAGGACAGTTGGGTGGGAGGAAGTACGCGGGAGGGGGAGAGAGGCAAGGGGAGGAGATTAGATGAAGAGGGGAGGAGAGTTGAGCCCAAATGGCGTAAAAGAGCGAAGACAGAAGATTAATCCCTGTTCACAGCGCAAACGGGAGCCAGGATGCCTCTGTGCAAGGACAATCCGAACACAGAGAGATATTGCAAAGAGAGACCGGTAGAGCGGAAATGGCGTGAGACCGGTGTGTCATTACCGAGGCGGATGTCTCGGAGGTGTTCCGCGAACCGGTCAGCCAAGCGGCGTCCCGTTTGTCGGATGTACTGAGAATGGTAGAGAGAGCAGGAGATGCAATAGATGATATTGCTGGAGGTGCAGGTGAAGGAGTCAGTGATGCAATAGGGTCGATGATGGGTGCCGGTGAGGTAAGGGCAAGTGCGGCAACGTGGGCGGGAGCAGGGGAACGAGCCAGGTTGGGAGGTAGGGTCAGGGAAGAAGCTGTGGACCAAGAAGTCTCGTAGGTTGTGGGCTTGTTTGAAGGAGGGAAGGGGTCGGTTAGGGAAGATGTGTGAAGTGGACGGGTCGGACTGGAGATGCCGGAAAGCTCGGAGAATGGTGCGTTGGAGAGGTAGGTGGTTGGTGGTAGGTGAGGGTAAAAGGGAGGCGGGAGACTGCAGGACGGGTTCGGGGGGAGAGAGCAGATGCACGGTCCATGGAATCTGCTCTGGCAAGGGTGGTGTGGATAGTGGTGAGGGGATATCTACGTAGGATGAAATGGCGGGCCATGAGTTGAGACTAAGTCTCAAAGTCATGGTCGTCACTACAGAGCCTACGTAGATGGAGGAATTGGGAATAGGGGATGGAAAGCTTGGTGTGTTTGGGGTGGGAGGAGGAGAAGTTGAGGTATGAGTGTGTTTGTAGTGGATAGAGGTGCTACGAGTGGAGTGATGAATGCTGGCCTAAATGTCAAGAAAGGAGACATATGTGTATATATATATACATATATATATATATACATATCTGTGTGTGTGTGCTTGTGCGCGCGCGTGCGTGTGTGAAGGTGTGGTTATGCTGTTAAAAAGGCTCGCTTCATGACTTTTGGGTTTCAGACTCATCTCTGTGTTTGGCCACGTGTCATCTGATGCGTGCATATACAACGGGATGTTGGAAAGATCCTGGCTTTGAGTAAAAGAAAATACAGGAAGATTAGTTAACTGTGATTTTGTTCATAATGTTCACTTCTCAGATTCACACACTTATTGTAGCGGTCCTTCAGTTTTTCTAAGCCCTGTAACAGAACACAGATGCTTGGGCCTTCAGCCAGGCTTTTCACAGCACCCTCATTTCCATGAACTTTTCTGTACCCATATGTGTGTGAGTGTGTGTGTTGTGTGTGTGTGTGTATGTATGTATGTATGTATGTATGTATGTATGTATGTAGGAATGTATGTATGTATGTAGGAATGTATGTATATGTATACTTGCATCTACATCTATATGAATGCTTGTGGTCTGTGTACATTTGTGTTATATGCATAAATCTTATTACTAACAGGGCAGTTAAGAATTAGAAAAAAAAGAATCAAATAAACTCCATTATTCCTCTATCATTTTTCTATAATCATAACTTATTGTAGTCACGTTATTACGATCTATATAGGATCCTGCGATTGTCTTTCTCGATTTAATTGTAGTATATGATGCCATCTAGTTTAACTCTCTGGGGTTTCTTTTTAGCAGAATCTCATCTGTTCGATCTAAGTATCGTTTCGTGGTTGTGATCACCTCAGTTCGAAATCTAATACGTACCAGACTATAACTGTCTCACAAACTATCAGGTCATCTAATCAGTTCTTCGTTGCAACTATCCAACATGGATATCTTACCTCACTCCCAACAGATGTGGGTGACACAAAGTCAGCAATACAACACATCGAGCCCATTACCCAAAACACGAAATATAAATAAATTCGTGTATCTTCTAGTTCTCAAATCATCCTGCTTTTCGAATTATCAACGATTCTTTTGGCCCTTTTTCAAATGTATTTCCATCAACTTTGCTACTAAGTTTTGAGCTATTCCCAGATATCATCTGAGTATTTGCAAAATACAGAAATCCTTAAAGAATACTAGGCCCATATAGCGAGGTTAAAAGTGAACCATATATGCTTATGGACCATATAGTTCATGCTTCAGTCCCATTACGTGGCACCTTGGTCAAGTGTCTTCTACTATAGACTCGGGCCGACCAAAGTCTTTTGGGCAGATTAGGTAGACTGAGTCAGAATGAAACCTGTCGTATATATATGTATATACATGTGTGTCTTTGTGCCTGTGTCTTCTCTTATACCTCTTGACTTAGTGACTGAAAGTATAAGTACCAAGCAAAGATAGGTACTGAAGTCGATACATTCAACTAATGTACGTGGCTGCTGTCTGAACACTAAAACAAGTAAAAGATAAAAGATAAAAAAAAGAATATTCAAAGAAAAGGAAACATAATAAAAATTCGAAATGACACAATAATTATGAATAAGAAATGAAAAGGGAGAAAAAGACGTAGAAAGAATGATGTATATGAGGTAACTAACAAGTGTTTCCGTAATACAAGACTTCATTATCTGCGACATTGTCTTGTCTTTTCGTATGGCTGTGAGTGAATCAGAACAGGAAGAACGGTTTTAATGGCTTGGAAATAACTGGAAAAAATTCAAAGAAATGAAATTGAGGGAGGAACAAAGAAAGAAAGAAATATCAAAAGGCTCCAAATAAAAAGGAAAGGATATATAGAAAGGCTAAGAAAAATGAAAATTCAATACAATAGAGGGGGAATTTCGAGGAATATCGAGTAAAATTAGGACAATAAATAGGAGTGGAGTGAAAAATGGACGAACAAATGAAGATAAAACAAAGACAATGGAATTGAAACATAAAGAAAATGCATACATATGTTCATATATGAATGTATATATATATATATATATATATATATATGTATATGGGGAGAGAGAGAGAGAGAGAGAGAGAGAGAGAGAGAGAGAGAGAGAGAGAGAGAGAAAGAGAGTGAGAGAAAAGTGGGGAGAGAACGAAAGCGACGGAAAGAAAAAAGAAGAAAGTATTATCGGAAATAAGGCATCAGGAATAAAAGAAAAATGACAGCAGGAAATGGGAAGAAAATGTAAGGAACTGAAATTTCGGAATGAATTGAATAAAAAAATAATAAATGAAAGAAAAAAAAATACAAGAACATGAATTCCGTAATCAGGCTGACTGTTATGTCGGTGTACACTCATCACCATCATCATCATCATCATCATCATCATCATCATCACCATGGTCATCATCGTAGTCGTCGTTATCATCATCAACGCAACCACCACCAGTGGGACAACCACAACCACCGCCGCCGCCGCCGCCGCCACCAAAACCACCACCACCACCACCACCATCACTACCGCCCCACTGTCGTCGTTGTCATCACAATCGTCATCACAATCGACGTCATCATCGTCATTGTCATCATCGTTCCGTCATCCAACCGTAGAAAGACTCAAAATAAATATTTCGTAACTGCGAGTATATAATTGTTGGAAACTAAAATGATACACTACTCCAGCTGCTTTCAGTGCAAAACTGGACGGACTCATGGAACCTATTCACTCGCTACTTCACCAGGCAGCCTAGAGTAATTGAAGCTGGCATAAAGAGAAAAACAATACCAGTGACAGGATGTAAACCGGTAGTCCGACACTTTCTTTCAATAATCTCGCACTCTCCACAGACACGGCCAGTTGCAATTTCTTGGAAGAATATGAAGACAATTTATACGATGCTTAATCATTTCATCTTTGATGAAGAAGAAGAAAAAAAGAAAAGAAAAGAGAACTAGGCATCTGGAAATAGAAATGTCTAGAAGAAGAAAACGATAGTGCCAAACTGTTAAAAGAACAGACAGATATGCAATTAATATATGCGTATAAAAATGAAATCAGATCAAAATCAAATCATAAGAGACGGAAATAAGGTTGTAAGAGAATTGAAAGAAATATTTCCAATATTTGCGACATTGGCAGCGTATCAGTCAGGGATGGTAAAACAAAGGTAGGAACTTTGTTGATGACTAGCGACAAAGAAATCAACAACAACAACAGTAACAGTAACAAAAAAATAACGAATTTAAATGAAACGACTGCATTGCAATGTTTCTTCATCTGCCAGACGCCTGTTGGACGAATCCAGTGGAGAGGAGGAGGGGAGAGAGAGAGATAGAAAGACAGAGAGAGAAAGAGACAGATCGATAGATAGATAAATAGAGAGAGAGAGAGAGGAGAGAGAGAGAGAGAGAAAGAGAGAGAGAGAGAGAGAGAGAGAGAAAGAGAGAGAGAGAGAAAGAGAGAGAGAGAGAGAGAAATCAATTGATGTAATAATCATGGAAGTATGGAAAACTTGGAATAAGTTGAATCGCTCAAAGAGAGAAGCAGAATTGACTATATACATGTGATGTTATTGATTCCTAATATTGGCACGGGGCCACGAAATTAGCTGGGTGGAATGCTGAGGACTACATCTAACCCATGCACTACTCAATTACTTGGGCTGATATCTATTCCTTTGGGATCTAAACAAGGAAAGTAAATGGAATAAGGAAAGTGATTAATTTGGACAAACGATCTAAACTGAACAACGAAAGGTAAAAACTGAATCTGAAAGTGTGGATTCAACTTAGAAAATATAGAGTCGTAAAATGCTGCTAGGCCTTTGGTCCGCTGTACTATCAGTTCTATATTCCCTTGCGAACATTGCTTGTAACGTTAGAATTAATTTAAACTTAAGTACAATGACTGGAAATTAGGACGGAGAGTTAGTCGATTGCACTGAAATACAATTCTTTTCGGGAACATTTTTTTTATTGCTTCTGGTTTGATGGAGAACAATGTTGATATCGGCGAGTTTTGTACTCAAAATGTATAATGTCGTGAATACATGTTAAAGAATTTTCTCCGAAGTCCCAAGATCCTGCCAATCTAGCTCCAGTTATACTCTTTTACTCTTTTACTTTTTTCAGTCATTTGACTGCGGCCATGCTGGTGTACCGCTTTTAGTCGGGGAAATCGACCCCAGGATTTATTCTTTGTAAGCCTAGTACCTATTCTATCGGTCTCTTTAGCCGAACCGCTAAGTTACGGGGGACAAAAATACAGACACAGACCGACCGATAGACAGACACACGCACACACACACACACACACACACGCACACACACACACACACACACACATATATATATATATATATATACAAGCTTCTTTCATTTTCCACCCACAAGGCAGTGGGACTGAACCCGGAACCATGTGATTGGTAAGCAAGCTACTTACCACACAGCCACTCCTGCTGTTATAATAATTATAATAATATAAGCTATAATATTTTCTAGCGTAGAAAACTCTGGAGAGGAATTACTTGATTAAATCGAACCAGCATTTCATCTCCGAAAGTATAAAACTAAACTGATCTCAGCTGCATTTGGACTCAGAATGTAAAGAGCTTTAACTAATTAATGTAAGATATTTGAACCAGCACTCAATCTATTTTGGCGCATTTATAATTCATTCTAACATCGAATTAAGGCCTGTAAATTTAGAGGAGGGGCAAGTCGATGACATCGAACACGGATCTTAACTAATATCTATTTTATCAATCTGAAAGGATGAAAAGCAAAGTAATCCTCAACGTAATTAGAGTCAGAGGAAATGCCGCTAAACATTTTGTCCAGCGTGCTAAATATTCTGACAGCTCACAACCTTAAGGTGCACTTATAATCCTTTCTTGTTTGTTCCTTCTCGAGACACGCCTGGCTCATAAGGGCCGGTTTCCTGGTTTTCTTGGAGTATAGGTTCCCCACTGGACGGGACGCCGGTCCGTCGCAGGTGAGCTGCAAGATACAGGCGGAAAGAGTGAGACAGAGTTGTGGCGAAAGAGTCAGCAGAAGTTCGCCATTAACTTCTGCCGGAGCCAGATGGAGCTTAGGTGTTTCGCTCATTAACACACACATCTGAGATTCGAACCTGCGATCCCTCGACCGCGAGTCCCCTGCCTCTAATCACTAGGCCATGTGTCTCCACATAATCCTTTCTGCTATAAGCAAAATGACTAATATTTTAGTGGAGAGGATTAGTGGACCTCGTTGACCCCCAATGCTCAACTGGCACTTAATTTACCGACCCCTCAAGGATAAAAGGCAAGGTCGACCACGACAAAATTTGAACTCAGAACGTAAAGACGGACGAAATACTACTATGCATTTTATCCGGTGTGCTAATGATTCTGCTAGCTTGATGCCTGAAAGTGCACTTTCTAACATAGGCGCAAGGCCTGAAATGGGGGTAGGGGCTAGAAAATAATCGATTACATCGACCCAAGTACATAACTGGTACCTATTTCATCGACCCCGAAAGGATGAAAGGCAAGCTTAGAGAGAGAGAGAGAGAGAGAGAGAGAGAGAGAGAGAGAGAGAGAGAGAGAAAGAGAGAGAGAAAGATCATCCTAGTTACGGACTGATACTTATTTACCCATCTTGAAAGGATTCAAGATGGACTGATGTTTGAAACGTCGGTACAGAAGCATCATTTGAAGACATTAGAAAGCAACAGATTGCATACATGTGAACACGGCATATATGAAGTGATAGAATTTATATAAACAGATAAATAAGGGCCGCAAGGATGAAGTGAAACAGAAAATAATGCTGTGACATAAACGATGGGAGTTTTATTGAGATGCTGTGAGTGTAATTAAGCGACTTCAGCAGAGTGTACGACGGTTCAGGTACTGAATTAAGGGAAGTAGATGGTAGTATCAGAGTGAGCGTTAAATTGCAGAAAGGGCGAAGGATATATATTATATATATTATATATATATATATACTAGCAGTATCGCCCGGCGTTGCTCAGGTTTGTAAGGGAAATAACTATAAAGTATTTTTAGAGAGTTATAGCCAAAAAATAGCAAAAAAATGGAAAAAAATGATGGTAAATTTTTTTTTTGAGAGTAATAAAAGGTTGAGTTGCGTCCCCTAGACAGTCTGTGGTTTGTTTTTTTTTATTCTCGACCCCATGTCGAATTTATCGATTTTTTTCAGAACTGGGGGAACTTTTCAAAATTTTCGCTGCGTTAGTTTTGAATTATGACATTGGGCTATGTGGTGTCAAGTTTCATCAGAATCGGTTGAAAGCCGTGGTCAGGGTGAGGGTACGAGAAAACAGACACACAGAAACACGCACGACAAACTGCCGTTTATATAGAGAGAGATATAGGAACCAGGAACCAGCAACCATGTAGTTGGGAAGCAAGCTTCATGCCATATATATTATGTTATACTCAACGAATATATATATATATATATATATATATATATATATATATATATATTATATATATATATATATATATATATTATATATATATATATATATATATATATATATGCACAAAAACACATACATACAAGGACCAACGTATTGCAAGTGCACTGCAACTGTCGTATCACGTGGAGGTGAATATTTCAGC
This sequence comes from Octopus sinensis, assembly GCF_006345805.1. Lineage (NCBI taxonomy): Eukaryota > Metazoa > Mollusca > Cephalopoda > Octopoda > Octopodidae > Octopus > Octopus sinensis. Next base: position 100,119,262 of record NC_043004.1, on the reverse strand, counting down.
GTATACTATTGCCAGTCAATTAGATTTGGGTTTAAACTGCGTTCAGTTGCATATGAACTTTGGGCGTAGCTGGTGAGATTGCATGTGGTGTTGAATTTGGTGTGTACATCTGTCAGAATACGGAAGCGAGCAAAAACAGAAAGTCACAAAGGAATGCAACACAGCAAACGCTAGACTCTCTCTTTTTCTTTCTTTCTTTATTTATTTAATTATTTCTTCCTTCCTTCCTTTCTTTCTCCCTTCCTTTCTTTCTTTCTTTCTTTCTTTCTTTCTTTCTTTCTTTCTTTCTTCCCTGTTTCTCTCTTTCTTTCTCTCTCTCTCTCTCTCTCTTTGCCTCTCTCTCTCTCTCTCTGTCTATCTGTATGTCTGCCTCTCTGCCCAACTCTTTCTTTCAGTGTTCTTACTTCCAACCACGGCGATCACAATTAGACATCTCATTACCACAGGTACATATGTGTGTGTTTGTAGGTGGGTCCGCGCGCGCGTATCAAATATGTATATACTAAGATATGTATATACTATGTATATACTAAAATACATTTACTTACATATATTCTTTTATTCTTTTATTCGTTTCAGTCATTTGACTTTGGCTATGCTGGATCACCGCCTTTAATCGAACATATCGACCCCAGGACTTGTACATGTATATATATATATTAATATATATAATATATATATATATTATATATTATATATACTTTTATCTTTTTTTTACTCTTTTTTATTTTTTTTATTTGTTTCAGTCATTTGACTGTGGCCATGCTGGAGCATCACCTTTAGTCGAGCAAATCAACCCCAGGTCTTATTCTTTGTAAACCTAGTACTTATTCTATCGGACTCTTTTGCCGAACCGCTAATTTACAGGGACGTAAGCACGCCAACATCGGTTGTCAATCGATGGTAGGGCGACAAACACAGACACACAAACACACACACACATACACACACAAACACACGCATACACACACACACGCACGCACACACATTTACATACACACACACATATATATATATATATGTGCCACCATTAATTTTAATCTCTCAAAAATACACATCCATGACCGCCTTGTCCCTCTCGCTTAATCCACCTTTGTCTTCTCTTTCACCTTTCTTTGCACAATCCACTCTACGCCTCATAATCCATTTAAATCATTTTTTTATCGAGTTCCTCTTTCGCTCTACACAGCATTAAACTCAACTAACTCCTTCATTCTGTCACACCCGATGCCCCTATACCCAACCCCTTCCTCCCCAATGCACTCCCCCGACACCTTCACACTTCCTCGTCTGACCGAACTCATTCTCTCCCTCAAATGCTTCTCGTTCGCGGGGGATTTTTACCAAAAGGTCTTGGGAGTGGTCTTGAGAACGAGAATGGGCCCAACTATGCGAATCCGTTCGTTGACTACGTTGAGGCCCAAATATTCTCACAATTCACTGGTTCCACCCCTGAGCTATACGGTCATTATATTGATGACTGTATCGGCGCGACTTCATTCTCCCACGAAGAACTAGACTCCTTCCTCTCTTTTGTCTAATCCTTCCATCTTGCCCTTATCCGTTGTAATGGAACATGTATGGTTATGTATCAAAAACGTTCGCTACGCAACTACGAGTTTTTCGTTTCAATCTCACTGACGTACTCTCGTACAAGTGCTTTCTATCAAAAGCTCAGATCAATTAAAAGCATTGTGATCTAAGTTTTTAGGAGTAGGAGTTATCGAAAGGACCATGTCTGTTGTTGGACTTTTGACTTTATTTGTCATCAGGTTTAACACCAACATTACCTTCATCTGATTCTTTAACTGTGAGTCACTCTGATGCAGGTGTTAATTTTCTCTCACTAGTCCTGGAGGGTGGATGCGCAATGGCCCAGTGGTTAGGGTAGCGGACTCGCGGTCGTAGGATCGCGGTTTCGATTCCCAGACCGGGCGTTGTGAGTGTTTATTGAGCGAAAACACCTAAAGCTCCAGGAGGCTCCGGCAGGGGGGGGTGATCCCTGCTGTACTCTTTCACCACAACCTTCTCTCACTCTTACTTCCTGTTTCTGTTGTACCTGTATTTCGAAGGGCCGGCCTTGTCACTCTCTGTGTCACGCTGAATATCCCCGAGAGCTACGTTAAGAGTACGCGTGTCTGTGGAGTGCTCAGCCACTTACACGTTAATTTCACGAGCAGGCTGTTCCGTTGATCGGATCAACCGGAACCCTCGTCGTCGTAACCGACGGAGTGCTTCCCCAGTCCTGGAGACACTAAAAGTACTTCTGTGCACTACAATTCTTCTTTCGAATAAGCCATAACAGCATTTTAATTATAAGTCTGCAGAAGCTCAAAAATATTTTGGGTGAGGGGCATGGTTAATTAAAAATAGCTGTTATCTCCTTCGATTTTATCTCCTCGACAACGTGAAATTGAAATTCAACCTCAACTGAGGACGCAGGAGAAAACTCTTCCTCGTAGATCTGTACATTGGTATCGAACCCAAATTTAGTAGTAACGTAGTGAACAAATCTACACGAAGAGCCATAACTGCAACTGTGCAGATGGATAGCGGAAGATTTTCGGTTGCATTACTCTGTTTCGGTTGTGTTTGTCTCCGAGGTTTGTAATTGACATGAAAAGCATAACGCCTCTGCTTCTGTACAGAATAATGGTATGATATGATATTGTGCTGCTCAAACAATGTTTGTTGGTCCAATTTAATTTACGTAACAAATTTACTGATGGAAACTTTGATACAAGAGATACATAAACAATATTATACTGGTTTATTCATAACTATTTTCAAATATGGAGATATAGTGTTATCAATTCCGATAATCATAATAGTCATAACGTACTAAATTTATTTAAAAACAAAAACAATCCGTAAGAACTGTCGAACCATTACTGTTGTGATTTTGTAGTTATAAATCAGCTCCGATCTAGGAAATATATAATACAAACATTAATCTCTGAACCGCACCGTGTGGGTAGGTGCGTATGTTTGCGTGGAATAGTGTGCATACATGTATATACATGTCTCTATGATGTGTGTATACACATATATATATATCTACATTTATATGTATATACCTATATCTATCTTTTTGTTTGTGTGTTTATATAATATAGCTCTCATGCTTTCCTTCCTTCATGTTTCTGATTCGAGTTGATGTTATGGGAAAAGTTCATTCCTGCCGCTAAGACATTGGTCTCGATGCCAATTCTAAGCGTTTCTCCCCGATTCATTTTCCTCTTTTACTACGTTTTCACTAAACGCCTTCTTCTCCTACATAATTGCACTCTTCAGAACGCCCCACCCTCTGTTGTGGTCGATTGCCCCTGTGAAATGCCGCTTGAAAAGCTCACTTATGTAATCTGTAGTCTTTTAGACCGAAAAGACAAACGGCCATGTTGATCAAGCTATGATTAGAACTCAGATCACGAAAAAAACTACCGAGAAGCAATCTATCCAAGTCTGTAGGGTCTCTGATAATTCGCATTAAACACCCTCCCCGCAAAATGCACAAAGAACAAAGAGAGCAGGCATACACCTACGCATTTGCACGCACTCACTCTCTCACTCAAACTGGCACACACACAAGTACACACACACACGCACGCTCACTCTGTGTTTCTGGTATCTGTTACGTATGTACGTCTTAGATATGTGAGGTATGTCTTGGCATGAAGATGTCTGACCGGGAACATATGTTTTTGTTTGCATGTTCACGAGTGTACATTAGGTGCATGGATGTGAAGCGGGTGGTTGAGTGCACATAAATCCTCAAAGCGCAGCTACAACTTTCCCATGCAGCATCTGCACTGAACGAATCCTTATAAAATTAGGTTTTCTGCTGTTTGCATATAACTATATATCTGTCAATCTTTGTCTCTAACTCTGTCTCTGTCTGTGTGTCTTTTTCTCTGTACACAAGCACAAATACACACACACACACACACACACAACACACACACACCACACACACCACATACAAGCACAAGCACACAAGCACAAACACACACACACATGTATATATGTGCATATATAGAA
>NC_043004.1:100087724-100110224 GCF_006345805.1 Octopus sinensis | reverse complement strand
TATCATGACAGGAGGAAATCTTTTTTAACTTAGGGAAAATGCAGTTCAGGTTGAAAACTAACAATCAAGTATCTGAATTAGGAATATTTTCCAATTTCTCTGTTGATGGCACCAAGATTACAACATGTCATACGTATACTTTCATGCCAAAAGCTGTTCACTGTATTTATATAGTCTTAATGCTTTTGTATAACACTAACAAAATATACCATATAATAATATAGAACATTATAATTTATTACAATGTATAATTTCTGACGATATAATATAATATTGTATAACATAATTTTATATGACGTAAAATAACATTAAATATAAATGTAGTATATGATATAGTATAGAGTGTCTTATAGATTAATGTGAAATATATAATCTTTATATATAAAAGTGAAGTTGTGTGTCTGTCTCCTACGATTTAGATTCCTAACTACTCCCACATTTTGCGGTGCAGTTTAACCAAAACCGGGTATCTCATAGTCGTGATTCATATCGAGCCCTTCTGAGTATTAGCGCTCGTCTACGATGAGTCTACGATTAAAAAAAAATTTACCATCATTTTTTTTTCCATTTTAATGCATTTTTTTCGCTATTATATAAGGGAAGTAACTCTCTAAAAATATATACGATGAGTCAACGATTTAAAAAAACAATTACCATCATCTTTTTTCCATTTTTAATGCATCTTTTTGCTTTTTTTTGGTTATAACTCTCTAAAAATGCTTATATAGTTATTTCCCTTACAAACCCGAGCAATGCCGGGCGATACTGCTAGTAAAATATAATCAGAAAGGTAAGGCTTAGAAAGCAGTGCTAAATGTGTAAATATGTGAAATTTGTACGTCATTATGTTTGTACGTATGTATGCGCTTATATATATTTATACATAGATCTTTACATACTCACCATATAATATATATATATATATATATATATTATAATATATATAATGTGTGTGTGTGTGTGTGTGTGTGTGTGTGTGTGTGTGTGTGTGTGTGTACGTGTACGTATATGTAGAATTGTGTATACACAAATATATACACATGTGTACTATATATGCGTTGTCCCTTTGTTTTCACCTTTACTATCAGGCCATACTTTGTCACCAAATTTTATGGGGCTATGTCTTTTATGCTATCCCTGTATATGATGTAAGTGTAATGTGTATATATGTATGTATATATATATATATATATATATAATATATATATATATATATATATATATATATATATATATATATATGTATGTGTGTGTATATATATATATATGTATATATATATATATCTATGTGTGTATATATATATATATATATATACACTCACGCAGAGAAAGAGAGGGGTGTCGGTATATGTGAATACATATATACATATCTATATGTTTATATATATGTATATATATATACCTACACGCATACATGTATGTAGATTATAATCAATAATATGCATATACATACGTACATGTGCATACATATAAACATATTTATAGAAGCATGTATATACATATTCATATATATGCGTATATATACATACATATATATAGATGCATATACATACATATTCATATATATGCGTTTATATAGATGCATATATATATACATATATGCATATATATATCTATATACATACACACCTATATATATATGTATGTATGTATGTATATGTTTGTGTACTTCGATCGTTTTCCGTCCTTTCGTTGTATACATTCGAAGCTTTCTTCCAGGGGATCTAATGCGCTTGGCTTAGATTTCCCTTGGCGGGTTGGCCATATCGGAGCAATCTCAAGATTAATCAGCCGAAATTGCTAAGATGATGGTTCTTGACTGATGACTGAGGGCTTCGAATGTCCCGTCCTGTGGTTCTTGTGTCGTCTCTGTGGTGTTTCATGTTCTTGTCCATGTCTGTATTTAATTTTACTGTTTACCTATATAATCGGCGGCTACGTATCCACAATTGTCCTTATACGAAATATTTTTTTTCTCAAGCTTTGATACGACTCTTAATCTGTCTCTTTTTCTCTCTCTCTCCCTCCTCCCTTATTCCACTTCCGTTCTTCCCTCTCCATCCGTCCCCCCCCCTTTCTACGTTTCTCTATCTCTCTCACCTCCCCCCCTCGATCTGTCTCTTTCTTCTCCTCCCTCGTCCACCTTCTCTCCCTTTTCATCTGTCCCTTTCTCCTGTCTTTTGTTCTCACGTGACAGCTAGCCGCTTGAGCGCTCTTTTCGTTTTCAGCAGCCTCAGAAGCAACACGTATTTGTTCGTCTCCCCGTGGCCTTTAGGCACAACTTCACAAGCCAGCCCCTACTCAAATCGTCCTGTCGAAAGACCCTTGTCCTACGTCCTGGTTTTGTTTTGTTGTTTATTTTTTATTTTTACCGTTATTGTTTTTACGTTTTTGTATTCTTATTGGTGTCACGTATTCTGTATTTTTGTTTGTGTACTTCGATCGTTTTCCGTCCTTTCGTTGTATACATTCGAAGCTTTCTTCCAGGGGATCTAATGCGCTTGGCTTAGATTTCCCTTGGCGGGTTGGCCATATCGGAGCAATCTCAAGATTAATCAGCCGAAATTGCTAAGATGATCTGGTTCTTGACTGATGACTGAGGGCTTCGAATGTCCGTCCTGTGGTTCTTGTGTCGTCTTCTGTGGTTTTTCATGTTCTTGTCCATGTCTGTATTTAATTTTACTGTTTACCTATATATATATATATATATATATATATATATATATATATATATATATATATATATATAACATGCATTGTGGGCGTTCAAACAAATTGATACATATATTGACACACTGTCACTATAACGACATGTACAAAATCTCTATTGTACGTTACAAAGCTGGGATCACAGTTAGCTTTGCTTCGCTGACATCAAATCCTTCCAAACAAAAGACCCTATTTTTGTTTGACTAATCCTTAATTAGCTCAGTGTTGTCAGACATTTTCTCATCCTATTGATTTCATCATCTATTTTTCTTTTCTTCTTTTATCGATATATTTCCATCAAGATCTGTGTCATCTGACAATTACCACTTAATCTTTACACTGCTTTCTCTTATGTGCATATATATGCATGTATGTATGTATGTATTTTTATGTATGTATGTATATGTATGTATTTATGCGTATGTATATACATACATACGTATATATATATATACATACGTATATATATACATACATACGTATATATATATATATATTATAATATATATATATATATATATATATATATATTATATATATTATAATATATATATATATATATATATTATATATATTATATATATAGTTATCAGTAACAATAAAGGGTGAAATTAATTAATTTGGAATAACTATCAATTACACCAAGTAGATTTCGGCATGTAAAAGCCCCATTCGAGGAAAATTTAAGTAATACTAAGTAATTAAGGGTTTAGCAACGAATTGCCTCACCAACACACCGAATTTAGAAATAGCAGTCAAAGAGATATAGCTATTCCTTCTACTAAAAGGGGGATTATATATATATATATATATATATAATATATATATATATATATATATATAAATATATGTATATATACATAAGTATATATATACATATACATACATGCATATATATATAAATATGGAAGTATGTATGCACGTATTTACGTATACAGAAGAAAGGAGTGAATGCGTGCATGTTTGCATGTTTGTACCTATGTATGCATCTAAGTATAAATGGATGTAAAGGTATATGTACGTACATAATATATTATACATACATATATATCCACATACAAATATATCTATAGACATCTAAATATAAATGGATGTGAAAATATATGTACTTGCTCACACGTATGTGTGTGAGTTATATCTATTATATATATATGTATATATATATATATATATATATATATATATATATATATATATATATATATATATATATATATATATATATATATATATATATGTATATACATATATAATATATACATATACATGCATACTGCATACATATATACATACATACAATATATATATATATACATATATATATATATATATTTATATATATATATGTATACATATACATATGTATATATGCATATATACATGTGTGTGTGAGCGTGTGCCTGCGCCCTTGTATAAGCATACAGTTAAGCATATATGAATATATAGACACACACATACACGCACACACACACGCGCGCACACACACACACACACACACACACACACACACACATATATATATATATATCAACAACTAGGCGTGTTTATCTATATATGTATGTTTAACAACCTACCAGTACGTCATACAAGTTTCTCGCTCAGTCACACCACAAACAATAGCAACGCATACACTTAGTCACACATACACATACACATAGGCACACGCACACACTGAGGCAGAAGCAAGCACTTATACACACACACACACACACAGATATATATATATTTGTACAGATTTGTGCTTTCACACTTATATTCATATCGGTTTATACATATAAATGTAAGAAACCTAAGTGTGCGAAAACATACTCAAACACACGATCTGATTTCACAGGAGATGAGAAGATACTATGTTGAAGGTATTGTAGCTGTTTGTGAGGTTTTCCTAATCACAAGATATCATATTCCGATTAATCAAATCTGTAGCAATGCACTCGTAGAATCGGTAACTCTGTAGAGAGTCCAACGTACCAATTTGTGTTATATTTTTGAACTACCTTCGTGAGTTCAAATCCCATTCAGGTCGCTTGGTCAGTTACTTTATCGCCTTTGATGTTTTAAAGCTCATAATTCAGACTGAACAGAGCTAAAATTGCAACAAATTAGTTCCATCCATAACTATGCTGTCCGAATATCTATGATTCGTTTTTTTAGCGGCTTCTTGTTTGCAGACAATGGCCTGAGATTGGAGAGGGCGGTAGCTACTATTTCTCTGAGTTCGATTTACTATGTAGGGTCTTTGTTATAAGATATGTAACAGGTATACACTGCCAGTGACCATAATCTCATTGTTATTGGTTTAGGGGCAAGACTACAACAATGATGAATGTCTTTTTCTTTTTGCTGCACATTAATAACATTAGAAGGATTGATTTCTCGATTTAGTGTGAGTTCTCCTATTGGATGAAGCCATAACGTTACTTCCTTCTAACTTTCTCATAGTGATTTCTTAGCAGAGATATTTGGGTCGTGTATCATTGTTTCCCCCGGGTGTATGCTGTGGGTTCTCAAAAAGCTCATCTGTCCTTCGACATGTCTTCTTTTCTGTCCCACACGTTGTCCCTTCTGAAAAGAGTGGCAAACTACACATCTAGGGGAGATCGTTTAATCGCCGACTACTCGAACATATGACAGATAATACTAGTTCACACAGTACTACCAACAGGCCTCATCAGCCTGTGATGAGATCACTTACCTGATTATTAGTGACATTACAATTTATTTCATTTCTTTATTGCCCACTGGGGGATAATCACAGAGTAGATAAAAGAGGAAAGAAAAGGGGATTAAGTCGATTACATCGACCCCATTGATTAACAGGTACTTACTTAATCGACCACGAAAGGATGAAAGGCAAATTTGTTTACTACCCACAAGGGGCTAAACGGGGAGGACAAACAAGGACAGACAAACGGATTAAGTTGATTATATCGACCCCAGCGCGTAACTGGTACTTATTTTATAGACCCCGAAAGGATGAATGGCAAAGTCGACCTCAGCGGAATTTGAACTCAGAACGTAGCAGCAGACGAAATACCGTGTGTTAACATTTCTGCTAGATCTCTGTCGTTATTAAAATCATGAAGTTTGTGATCCAACATAACCACCGTCTGGCGAACGAATCTCCTAGCAGTCGCAATAGGACCATTAGTTACAGCATCATCACTACAAACCTGAAGCTATAATTCACACAAAGATATCACAAACTCATTAACCGCTCACCGTCACAAATCTTCGAACCAACTTTAATCTAATGTCGCTAATCTGCCTTCGTCTTAAAATCAATAAATGCGCCCTTTTAAAGCCTATCCAGGCTCATAGGCTCGGTTTCTCGGTTTCTGTGGCGTATGTGTTCCCCCCAGCTGGACGGGACGCCAGTCCATTGCAGCGTTACTCATTTTTGCCAGCTGAGTGGATTGGCAGCAACGTGAAATGAAGTGTTTTGCTCAAGAACACAACACGTCGCCCGGTCCAGGAATCGAAACCACAATCTTACGATCATGGTGCTGACATCCTAACCACTAACCCAAGCGCCTCCACAGTCTTCGTCTTAGTAGAGAGAATATTTTCGTTTGTCCTCTTGGATATCTTCTTTCGCAATAATTCAAGCAATGTAAACAATAACAAGCCGGAATGAAAAATGAAATAAAAACAAAAGAAAGAACAAGAAAACAACATGAAAAATAACATAAATCGAAGGTAGCAACACAATGTATAATATATATATATATATATATATATTATATATATATATATATATATAATATATAATATATATATATCCACTAGGGAAATACAAACATCTAAAAAACAAAACCTTCTCGAAACCCATCAAATAATAATAGTAGTTTATCAATTAAAGTTCATTAATAATGCTGGTGCTTATGCAGATAAGGAACTACAGGTTCACTTATTCACTTCTATTAACGTTTTAAGATATATATATTTTTTACTGCATACTGTATGTTAATTCTGTTTTGCGTGTTAAAATATGACTACGTAAATGTATGTAAATAAAATTCTACAAATTTACATACACACAGGCACATACGCACATATGTATGTGTTTATATATGTGTGTGTTTTATATATATATATATATATATATATATATAAATATATTCATATATGTATATATGTACGTATACATATAATATTGGTGACGTCCTGTACCCATATATGCATGTATATATATATATATATATATATAAAATACATTATTTATTATAATTATATATATATATATTATATATATATATATATATATATAATATATATATAATATATAAACGTATATATATATATATATATCCACATACAATACATACAGGCATACGTATTTGCAAACGCGCCCCCTCCACATACACCACATACATATACTTTTATTGTATCCTGCAAAACAATATAATGTGGAATGTTTACAAATTTATTAGATTCGTTTATTGGAAATTCTCACATCTTATCGGGAGAGGTTATCGGGTTCACTGCTGTGCTATTCTGACACGGCACTCTGCATGCTTGTGTGTGTGTGTGTGAACATGTGCGTGCACACACACACACACACACACACACACACACACACACACACACACACACACATGTAAATATTATTCATCTGCACAGGTACTTCCTGTGCACCAAATCTTAGTAAAATCATTGAAAATGCCTCATACAGATTCAGCTAATGGCAAAAAAAGACTTGGGAACGTCAGGGGAACAGGTGCGGCTTGGTAGGTATTCCAGTGTATCTCAAGGTGGGCTCGGCCGTCAAACAATCTTCAAGAAAAAGTCAAAATAAACATCCTTTGAATTTTAGCTGTTGGAATGTGCGCACACGTCTTGAAAATTTCAACAAGAGACCAGAAAGGCAGTACTGCACTATTTGCATGTGAGCTTAAGAAATATTCCCTTGATATAGTTGCGCTCTCTGAAACTCGTCTTTCTGGTAAGGGTCAAGTAAATGAACCTACATGAACCGGGCGCCACTGCGTAGTACCAAGGACTCCAAATTTGCCATCAAGATGTAGGACAAGATATTGTGATAGCCTGGGCTTCAGAGGCCCACAGCTCTTCAATATCCTCCCGAAGAACCTAAGGGACCTGCATGGTGTAGATGCGGATGTCTTTAAAGTAGGACTGGATCGCTTCCTGTCAGGTGTCCCGGATGAACCAACTTCCCGGCAGGAGGTGCAGATGAGGGCAGCTGCATCGAACTCTCTCATGCATCAGATGGCGTTTGCTAAAAAGCATCCGTGAGGTAAAATCGTGTAGCAAACCAAATAGCGGTGCCCCAGCATGGCCACAGCTCATTAGCTGAAACTGGAAAAATCAAAAATCAAAATCATCAAAATCATATACTAGCTTTTGGAGAGGCCTAGCTAATGGTCAGCGTAGAGAATCTGATGTTGGGTTTGCACTAAATAATTCATTAGTATCCTCCATTTCAGAGCTTCCAAGTGGTATATCTGAACGAACCATGTTTCTTACCGTTGTCAGTATTTATGCACCAACAATGTCCCGTTCTGATGAAACTGTTGGACTGTTTTATGATGATCTAGCACAATTATTCGAGAGAGTACCAATTTCTGACAAGCTGGTCATATTAGGAGATTTTAGCGCAAGAGTTGGAAAGGATTACATTTCATGGTCTGTTTTAGGTCAACATGAGATTGGAAAATGTAATAAAAATGGAGTAGCTCTTTTGACCTTTTGTACTGAGAATAATCTGGTTGTTAACAACACTCAGTTTAAGCAGAAAAAATAAATATAAAACCACCTGGATGAAATCCAAGATCTAAGTACTGGCATCTTATAGATTATATTTTGATCAGAAAACGTGATATGAAAGACGTTTCTAGATTTCGAACCATGAGAGGATCTGAGAGGTGGACTGACCATCGTTTAGTGCGTGGAAAAATTAATTTTTCGATAATGCCTAAAAGTCGACAGTCTGGTCCTAAGGTACCCACACGCACACCACTATAAGACGGACACCCCGCAAATAACTATCCCCACCATTTCCAACACATACCACTTCACACAATTTATGTTCCCATATATACACAAACCCCCTCACACATACATTACACATTACACACCGCACGCTAATATAATCACCCCACGACATTATTCTTTACAGAATGAAAACAGACCAATGAACACAACTATATACACCTACATCCCCGGAAAAAATTGTACACATGACACTGATACATATACCACACACCCCATACCATACACCCCATCTCCGCAGGGACACCACATTAATAATACACACCTTCTCTACTTCAAGATAACTCTTGCCAGGTTTACAACATACCCAACCAAGGGACATAACTCTTAACCCAATCCCCCAGACCTCTTTTTCCTTTCACCACTTCTTTCACAGCAACCGCTGACCGGTTGTGCTAATATCCTTCGACAATAGAGAGCTGTCACCATATTCCCTTCCATATCGGCTAACTCTGATGAGCATAAAGTTATATAATCGGATTGTTACCCAACACTCCATTGTATTCTTTGCGCGAAACCGATTGGTAAGATCAGCCGTGATGGATATTTAAGAGTATAAAATTCGGATGATATGTGTGTTTTTAGCGGGAGAGAGAGAGAGAGAGAGAGAGAGAGAGAGAGAGAGAGAGAGAGAGAGAGAGAGAGAGAGAGAGAGAGAGAGAGAGAGAGAGAAATAAATAAATTTAAAGAGGTGCGCATGCATGGTTGTATGCTTAAAAAATTCAGATCGCAATTATGCTGTTTCGAGTTCCGTCTCACTGCAAGGCACTTTGACTAAATTTTTTCCAACAATATCCCCGATACACCCAATTTCATGTGAGTGGATTTACAGGACGGAAAGCCACATGAGCAACCATGCTGTTTGAGATGTAGATTTTTTTGCTCTCCGTTTAAATTTTGCACTCAGTCTCATCTGAAATACTTAAACGATGTTAGAAGTGAGTTGAGATAAACATGACATTTTTTCAATCGATTTACTTTCTTGTGTGAAAACAGGTATGAGAAACTGAAAGAGAATATACTTGGGTGTACACCCTACATCTACCCATTCATTCGAGACTGGATTGAGAATATGCAAGTAGATGTTCGTATTCTTTCACAAGGAATCGATCAATGTATGTTTCTGATATGATGTCCTTTGTGTCAAACTTTATGTCACGGATGTACACCAATTTATTTGGCATCACTGTGACTATAGATGTTAAAGAATCTCAAGGTTTTTCTGGAAACGAATAGAACACAGAGAAATAAAAAAAGGGGCTAAACTAGATGTTCAATCCGTATACTGTTCTAGGGTGATGTAAGCAACACGATCGTCATCAATTCATCTTCTCTATACGTGGAGGAACAATGTTTGATCAGGTGACACAGAAAAGCAGGGAGATGAGAAGACACAGACATTCATCTTCGGTATGAAATGGGATACAAATGAATATTCCAGAATATGTGTTGCAGTACCAACAGAATAAGCAGAGAAGTTAATTCACGTGCAGGCCAGTAGTTTAGGCGCATTGTTGAGTGAAGACACATAAACACATTTGCGTTTTTTCCTATTCACCTAACCCCCCTATCTCTCGTTAGAGACAACGAAGTCGGTATGAACATAATCTTGTACTTGTGCGTTTTACGATATCGTATTTCAATGCTTAACATTGTCAGATTGTTTGAGTCGTAGTACGAAATCAGATATTATTGTCTTACCAGAATTTCAATTCAGAAACATCTCTGTCTGTCTATCTGACTGTTTGTCAGTCAGTCTGTCTGTCCGTTTGTCTCTCCTTCTCTCTTCTCTCTTCTCTCTTTCTCTCTCACATACATGTTATTAACGATCTGCTCATTGAATAAGTGAACAGATGGTTGAGTATTCCACAGGTTGTTATATTTTTGATTTCATTCTCAAACTGAATCAGTGTGACACAGTGTAATGAAAGTGAATCTCTATATAATGGATGCGATCAATACGACAGAATCCTGCATTTACCGCCTTAATTCCACTTACAAGATTTACAACATCTTCGAGAATATACCATTCAGTAAGATCCAACCTGGGACTTTATGATTGTCAAGGAAACTTCTTTATCATACAGTCATGACTGCTTCCTTACACACACACACACACACACACACACACACACACACACACACACACAAAAGCATAAACACATTTACACTCACATTCACACACAAACAAAAGCACAAACTCATATACACTCACATTCATACACACACACAGACACACAGAAGCACACACGCAGATATACATACACAGAAACGCTCACACTCACAGGAACAATGCCTATTTGTGTTGAAAACTCCCACATGTGAAAATCCTGTGATTTGATGTATCAGTACTTGCGACTCTCAATGTAACTTTTAATATATTTCATCGATTCAGCCCATCATTCCTTGGATTGTTTCCAGTTGTGATACAAGAAGTAATTTTCGTTGATAGACAATTTGTATAGGATTCTTTTCGATCCATTTAGAACATATTCTGCTACATTAGTTCCCTTATGTTACCATGATATGAACTAGCTGGCAATCATCATAGAGAAGGCAATACCAGCATTTCATTATATTGAAGACAATACATGTGTTGCATATAAAGCTATAATTTATACGTGTGTTTGGTTAACCAATTTAAACTAAACGAAATGCATTGCTATGTCTTCTTGACGGCCGATTCTCATAGAATATTAATATTTCTCATATGCATTAATATTCCCGGTAGCAGGAGATTGGTTGGGAGGTTGGGTGGGAGTAGAATTACTAATGCGTTGAACAAAATGCATTGCCGCTTTTAATTACATTTGTGTTTGTATTCCCCTTTTCTTCTGATTCTCATAGGGTAAACATTTCTTTACATCATTGAGGGCTCGATAAAATATGTAATACTTAACTAGTGGGCTGCATTTAATTGAAACAAATACTCCTGTTTTTTTTTGTTTTTTTTTTAGAGTTAATACCACAAATTGACATATTGCTTATTTTAAAGTCAAGTGTTCAAGACTCATCGGATTGTAAATTTGCCACTTCGCCCGCAGCTCCGGCCCGCTACCGTGAGGCTGTAGTAAGGCTGAAGAGAACCTCGCGGTGTAGCCCACGTACACGTGGACGTAGGCGCGATCGATGCCGTCAGTAGTACATAGACCTCATCAATAATTGTATTAAATTAACATTATTACCAACCATCTTCCATTTTCTCGTTTTATCTATTTCACTTTATAAGTCTTTATTTCTTTAAACACTCATCAACTCCTGAAGCCTGTTGATTGAGATAATTTACTAATGGCTATCCAAGTGTTCTCCGGCAGGGGGTGGTGGTGAACCCTGCTGTACTCTTTTACCACAACTTTCTCTCACTCTTTCTTCCTGTTTCTCTTGTACCTGTATTTCAAAGGGCCAGCCTTGTCACATTCTGTGTGTCACGCTGAATCTCCTCGAGAACTACGTTAAGGGTACACGTGTCTGTGGAGTGCTCAGCCACTTGCACGTTAATATCACGAGCAAGCTGTTCCGTTGATCGTATCAGCTGGGACCCTCATCGTCGCAACCGACGGAGTGCTCCTATTCAAGTGTTCACAAACTGCTCAGTCTTAAAAAGAGAATATAAATATTCATTAATTTCTTTTTCTCTTGATCATTGAAATTTAAAAAAATAGTGTACATATTTGCTATTATAGTAAATATCTGCAATAATATTTGACAGAAGAACATGCCTTCTTCACTTCGTAAATATTGCAGGCCTAGTAGGCATGTGTCCATTGTATTACTAAATCACAACCTTAAAGAAACAATGTTTCAACTCATTAATAACCTAATACCTAAGGATTCAAAGCGAAATGCAACAAAATCTAAAACGATCACTTTTCATGGAGTACACAAACACTGATAGAACTGCAACGCAAAGTTGAGCTAAAATAGTTAATCCTTAATTAATTGCAGACGCTATCTGGTCAAAGCATATCAGCGACCTGTTTGGAATAATGCTCCTTAATACTGTATTCAGTTCTTGGAAGAAAGAGTGCCGTGACGTGAACTCACCTTTCAGGATGCCTAAGTAGAGATAAAACATCTGAGAAAAAAGTGATGTTATGCGTCTACAAAATTATAGTAAATTAGCAGTATCGCTCGGCGTTGCTCGGGTTTGTAAGGGAAATAACTATATAAACATTTTTAGAGATGTAAAGTATAATAGCCATCTCAATATGGCTAACCACAAAGGGGGGTGTTACTGTAGCTTTTTACGTTCTGAGATTTAATAATAAATTTTTAGAGAGTTACCTCCCTTATATATGCCAAAAATGCATTAAAAATGGGAAAATTGATGGTAAATTTTTTTTTAAATCGTAGACTCATCGTAGACGCGCGCTAATACCCAGAAGGGCTCGATATGAATCACGATTATAAGATACCCGGTTTTGGTTACACTGCACCGCAAAATGTGGGAATAGTTAGGAATCTAAATCGTAGGAGACAAACACACAACTTCACTTTTATATTTAAAGATGTCACAAACAAAAGCGATTAGTTAGTGTACAGAAACACTAACACCAATACATTAAAAACATTACGTCTAATGCATTGTTTCTGTTATTACTGAGACTATTCCTACAGACGCCCTGTTTTTAAAAGTTAAGTGGCATATGACAAATACCTAAGCTCACGCAATGCATTCACATCTCTCCCTTCTTCATTGTTATTCATACTCAACACTAAACCCTATACTCTCTCTCTCTTTTTTTACTCTTTTACTTGTTTCAGTGATTTGACTGCGGCCATGCTGGAGCAACGCCTTTAGTCGAGCAAATCGACCCCGGGACTTATTCTTTGTAAGCCCAGTACTTATTCTATCGGTCTCTTTTGCCGAACCGCTAAGTGACGGGGACGTAAACACACCAGCATCGGTTGTCAAGCAATGCTAGGGGGACAAACACAGACACACAAACACAGACACATACATATATATATATATATACATATATACGACATATATACGGCCCGGGGCTATAGCAGAAGACACTTGCCCAAGATGCCACGCAGTGGGACTGAACCCGGAACCATGTGGTTGGTTAGCAAGCTACTTACCACCTTTCAACAACACTTTGGAACTATACCTCTAACAATATTCTCTCACTAATCTTAGCCTTCAGATTTTCAAGTTTATTAGCAATTAATATCTTTTAGATGGTGTATTATAGAAGGTTAAATGTAATGATTTCCGGGCTATTAAAATACTGAAGAAACTACTATTTAGTATTTTTACTTTAAATTTTGTTTCAGTTAATGAACTATCACTTTGTAGATGAGTATTTATTTACAACGACTGCCTCACTGACCCATTGTTAACTGCTTTTCTAATAAAGATTTTATTGATATTCCGGGCCACAAGTATTTGCCGAGGTTGCTTTAGACCATAAAGATTAGATTAACACAAATTTGAAGTCTCAGAGACACACGTACATAGGGATTGAATGAATAGGTGTATTTACTGCGGAACTGAAGTTTACTCAATAAAGAAAAGAAATCTTAAATAATTTAATAGTTAAAGCTTCTTGAATCGTCAGTCTGAGTTTCACATTGTCGGATATTCAATGATTGAAAAACAGAAGCAGGGTACCAGTAATTAAGTCAAAAACAAACATAAACACATCGACATAAGATTAGTCAACAAAAATTGATAGCATGTCAAAAACCCTTTAGAAAATGCATGACATTTATGCAGCTGTTATATGCAGGACACGTTACACGTACATCGATTCTCGTAGGAAACATCTGTTTTAATGCCTTCAGTATCATATTGACAACTACGCACAAGAGAGGAAACTCTCTTTACTCTTTACTCTTTTACTCTTTTACTTGTTTCAGTCATTTGACTGCGGCCATGCTGGAGCCCCGTCTTTAGTTGAGCAAATCAACCCCGGGACTTATTCCTTGTAAGCCCAGTACTTATTCTATCGGTCTCTTTTGCCGAACCGCTAAGTAACGGGGACGTAAACACACTAGCATCGGTTGTCAAGCAATGCTAGGGGGACAAACACAGACACACAAACATATACACATACATACATATATATACATATATATACATATATACAGCATGCTTCTTTCAGTTTCCGTCTACCAAATCCACTCACAAGCCATTGGTCGGCCCGGGGCTAGAGCAGAAGACTATAGCCCAAGGTGCAACGCAGTGGGACTGAACCCGGAACCATGTGGTTTGTTAGAAAGTCACTTACCACACAGCCACTCCTGCGCCTATAGGAAAGGTGGTTAATGCTATTAGTTTTAGAGTTGATGAATAATACATTGACTTCTTTTTAACTATATCACCTCTTGCATTTTAACAAACGCATTTTACTGGAAAATGATTTCGCTGCTTCATATTTGGCCATTTCCCGCCTTTGTTTCTTAAATCATAAAAATCTAATTTCTCTCCACCTTCTGTCAAAAATCAGAGGTAGGGCAAAGATTCACCACTTTCTTGTAATATTTCTTCTATTTAACTCTATTTTTTTTAGAAACTTCGCCATGTTGAAAAACGCCATATCTATCTATATACTATTAAAACTCTGTGAATGTTTGGTTGCGTGCTTGCTTATTTGCATGTTTGTTTGTAATGTAATACAGCAAAACCTGCGCATAATGGGAAAATACTCTGAAAGTAATGTAACCTTGAAATGTGAATGCAAATAGAATAAAACAAGTTTCGCGTAAATCGGACAACGGATTCCTGAGATACGCAGTGTTTTGGGGTTTGCTTTCACAAATTTAAGCAGTGAAACCTGAGGTTATTGCCCTTTACTGAGAAGACCTGGATAGTTTTGTTTGCG
The DNA here is from genome assembly GCF_006345805.1 of Octopus sinensis. Lineage (NCBI taxonomy): Eukaryota > Metazoa > Mollusca > Cephalopoda > Octopoda > Octopodidae > Octopus > Octopus sinensis. Next base: position 100,094,670 of record NC_043004.1, on the reverse strand, counting down.
TGCTTGCTTGTGTGCTTGGTTGTCTGCAATTTATTACAGCCAAACCAGCGCATAATGGGAAAATTCTCTGGAAGTAAGTTGCCCCTGAAATGGGAATACAAACGGAATAAGACAAGTTTCTCATAAATCGGACCACAGGTTCCAGAGATACGCGGTTTTTTCGGGTACCTTTATTATTGCCTGCCGCGTGCTTGCTTGCTTGTGCGTGTGGTTGTTTGTAATTTAATACAACCAAACCAGCGAACAATGAGAAAATACCCTGAATGTATGATAACATTGAAATGTGAATGCAAACGAAATAAAAGTTTCTCATAAATCGGGCAACGGGTTCCTGATATACGCGGTTTTTCCGGTACCTTGAATTGTTAATGACCCCAACGGGTCAGGGGTAGTCTAGTAAAGAGATAAAACTGGTTCACCTAACGCTGTTGCTTATCTTCTTTACACCGGCTGCTGGTACTGCTCTGGTTTAAAATATTGATTAAACTTTACGGAATAATCGAATAATGTTTCGCTATGAAGTGTCCAATTCTTTCTTTTTTTTTTCTTAATACTTCTAAATGTTCATTCTGTGAGATAATTTGATTTCGAGAGTTTTTATTGTTTGTAGTTTGTGAAATGTGTGATTTTGCTTATTTTCAATTTTCTATTTGATGGTATGGTTCAGAATATTCAAAACCATGTTTTGTATGCGCATGGCCAATGTAAGAAAAAAATGAAGTTTGCAAAACGAAAGAAAAGGGAAATTAATACATTCAACCTTTTCTTTTGTCAAAATTGTAGGAGTCCGGTTTTGTGGGTGAGTAAGTTTAGTAAACAATCGATTTACTCTAATCAATCGCTTCGAAGGTTGACGAGATACGTGGAGAATAATACTAACAACGACAACAGCATCATCAAAAGAAGCAACAACAGTAGTAAGAAAACCTTCAACAGCAACTACAACAACAATAACAACAACAACATCAACAATAGTATGTCATTAAATTTGGAACTACACAGGCATTATTATTTATTTACTCAATATAAATAAAACTTAAAAGCACATTATAAGTTTGCATAAAATATTTAATAAAATCAATGACGTTTTCATTATATGTGAGTATCAGGCATTACATTAGATATAGATCTATATATTACCAGCTCCAACAAGATTTTCAAAATTGTTATTATTCAATGCTATAATTTATTGATGGTTATTAGACGTCAAAATCCGTGTATATTCACAAACGTTTACGAACACTTGATGATATGAAGATAATTCTTACATTTGTTACAATATTATATATCTTGTTTTATATCTTTTAGCTATAATAACTCTAGTTTAGTTTAATTTATCAAATGTATTATTTCTATCATTTACATGACTATGCCCTTTCAAATAATGCACGAAATCTAAAATCCACTAAGCGATTAAAACTAATTAATGTCAATAGATTATCAAGAGGCAGCTTTGTGGAAACATTGAAAATTCTGAAATGGGGATGTCTTATGTATATAAAAAGGTTTCATATATAAAACAAAAGCATCTTTTATATAAACTGCTTGCATTTTTGAGTTCTTAAACGGATAATATACCGGTAGTTTTCACATTTTATGTGGATACAGAAATATACCCACGACACACCGCATACATTCACCCGAAGTTTTCCTGAGGGTAATCGCTTAAGCAAATTGTATATAAGAGGTATTATCTTATCCGATCCAACTTTTATTGTGGGTGTTTGTGTGTGCGTCAGTTTGTATGTGTGTTTGTGCGCGCGCGGGGGTGTATATGCATATATATATATATATGTGTGGAGAGAGAGAGAGAGAGAGATAAAGAAAATATCAAATAGTGCAATACAGTAGTATTGCTTCCCAGTAAAAGAAAGCACCATCAGGTTAAAGTATAAATAAGATAGTGGTACAACAATGAACCAGTATTTACTGGAAATAGCAGTCGATAATATACGACGCTACAGTAGAGCTTCACTGTATGTACATATATATATATATATATATATATATATTATATATATATATGCACACATTTTTTTCTCTCCTTGTTTCTCTCCGTGTTTCTTTTCTGTGTATCTTTCTGTTGAAGAGCGTAGGCTCGAAACGTAAAAGACTTGTTTTGTTTATATTCCTGAGCGTCATACTAATACAATTGTTTGTTTGTACTCCACCTGCCTTCGTCTTTTGTTTATTTTCATAAAGCTTCCCGTTATATATATATATACTAGCAAATACGCAAGCGAGCGGTGAACATAAAAAAAAAATTCATCTTATCTGTAGGAAAAACATTAAATAAATGTATAACCCAGATGTAGATAACCTAGGACCTAGGTTTCGAACTTACCAAATTACGTTTTTTAGCGTAAATTTGATTAGTTCTCATCGGCTAGATTCACCTAGACAAAATCTCATATGTCACTACATCAATGCCAGTATATACTCGTCTGAAACGTCTAGCCGTTAACAGACCGAGAACAGTAAAAAAGTTTTCAAAGAAGTATCGTGTTGCAGTTATCGTATGTTCTTGTATATTATCTATTTTGTATTCAGGTAAACACGTCAAATGCTTTTAAGAACTTCTCATATTCAACCACCTTCCACTACAAGTATCAGAATCAGACTATGCAGTAAATATATATATATATATATATATATATATATATGCCTATATACATACGTATGCCTATATACATCCATTCAAGTATTTGGACTCACGTGGACGTGTTCCTGGATTGGGTTAATAGCCTGACCTTCCTTAGCACGCGTTACCATGATAGAGAGCCCCAACCCACCACGTTGAAGTCTGTGCTGCAACTGATTCCTATATGTATATAAATGTACACACACACACACACACACACACACACACTCTCATATGAAGATATATAAAGAATACACTTATATTAAAATATATAAAGAAAACATTTATATATATGTTTATGCACTGTAGTTATTAATGTATATATAATTAAAAATATCACATCATATATATATATATATATATCTACGGGGCATTGGTCTAGGTGCTGGCTAATGGCAATTTTCCTAGTTGAGGAGTCCCGGATTTATTGTCTGTGCACCGTAAGTCTATCTCTTCTCCTCATCATCACACTCCCTATCTCTCTCCTTTTACCTCACTTGTGCTACATCCACGCACAATCCATGACCCCAGTACTAGGGTGAGATTGGTGCTAACCTTCTCCCATCCGCTTGCCTTTTGCTTGCTGTCTTTTTAGGAATATGGATTTAGTAGGGGGGAGAGGAGTCCAAGACACCTCGCCCCACCTCTCTCTCTATATATATATATATATATATAAACTCTCTTTCTTTCGGTCTCTTGCTCTCTCTGTGTCCGTCTCTCTCTCACTATATATTATATATATATATATATATATATATATATATATATATATACATATACACACATATATATATAATATATATATATATATATATACATGTACATATATATATATATTATATATAATATATATATATAATATATATATATTATATATATATATATGTGTGTGTGTGTGTGTGTGTGTGTGTGTGTGTGTGTATGTATTATGTATGTATGTATATCAAAGCAGGAAAATTTTAAATTTGTTTGTATTATTTACACTATTTATTCACCTTTTCACCTGTTTCGTTTGGTAAAAGGAATTACGAAATTGCACATGTAGAAGAAAACAGGTGTGATATCTCCTATTATAAATTCTTCAGATAGAAGATTTTCTGACACACACAAAAACACCCACACATATATGTTTCTAACACACACATACACACACACATACACACATATACATATATATATATATATTAGAAATTCTAACTGAAGGATTTCTAATACGCGATATCTTACGTGTTTTATTTCTACGTATGCAATTTTGTAATTCCTATTACCAAATGAAACAGGTGAATAGTGAATAAGTAGTATAAACAATAGCATCAAATTTTCAATTATATTACTTTGATATATATATATATATATATAATATATATATGCAGAGGGAGAGAGAGAGAGAGAGAGTTTGAAGTGATGTACAGATATTGTATATTTAGAATAATAAGGTAGTCAGAATGCTGGATGAATATAGATATATTTTATTTACCTTTTAGTTACATCTTTAGCGCTTTCTTCAGTTATCGAATTTATTAAAAAGTGGTTTAGAGTTAGATCTCTTGTCCTTTTTATACAAACTTTGACTTAGAAACAAAGATTGGTCCAGGTCATGTTTAACTTAATAGCACCACTTGATAGGATTATCTAATTCCTGTTTAAGTCAAGTTTTGTTTATGCTCCATTCAAGTAGTGAGTTCTTGCTGAGTGAGTTAAAAAAAACTTGTGAAATTGCCAAGCAAGGGAGATGAAAGAAGAAGAGATATTTTGGTATGGTCAGACTTGTTTTTTTTAGTACTTAATGGCGTATTAGGGTGGGGGAAGGAAAAGGGATTTTTGAACTCAAGAATCACTCTTTAGTAAACATCTAGAATTTCGATCCAAAAAGAAATTGACCACATCTATACAATTATTTTTTAATGCATACAAACGAACACAACCTGGAAATGCAATTATAATTTTTACTGAAGAAAGTCAAAAACAACATCTGGTTTTTCACTGAAAACTTTGACCTATTCAAATACAAAAATTGTTTTCCTTCCCTACCTTTAAAGGCCACTGTATTAAACAGAAAAGTTTGACCATAACAATACAAAAACCACGCCTCTTTACCTTCCCCTCCTTCTCAAAAAAAATTTTTTATACTTTTTTCTCCCTTGCTTGGCAACCCCAACAATTTTTTTTATAAATAAAAATGCCAAGAAATTTAACTGTAAACCACATTTTGATAAATTCTATAACGGAAGAAAGCGCTATTTCGTAAAAAATGTAGATAAAAAAATATATGTAATCATCCAACATTCTGACTACATTCTTCTAAATATATTTAAATATATATGCATAAACATGAATATCGAACAATGAGAACGAGTGCTCAACACCTCACTCATGGTTAACATCTATTTATTTTTGTATTAAGGCTACGATTCGTTTCATGTTAAAAAGAATGTCTCAATATCTTAACGTTTCAAGCCGATCCCACGGAGGAATGGTGTCGCCTTCATTTTGGATGAAAACACGATAAATCTATATACATTTACATACATACAAAAACCGACCCAAAATGCAGAGACACACACACACTCGTGTGCATGTGCGCACACATATTTATAATTCTTGACAATTGCGCATCAATATCTCCGTATAAATATATAAATACGCGTATATATATATAAACATGTATAAAGTATATATAATTAAATATATATATATAATATATATATTATATACATCGGCACAGATACACACACCTATATATACATATATATATATATATGTACGTGAGTGCGAGTGTGTGCGAGTGTGTGCGTGTCTGTGTATGTATATAATATACATATATATATATCAATATATATATATATATATATATATATATATATATATATATATATATATACATACATATATATATAGATATATATATATATATATATCTATATACTCATTTGTCGGTATATTTAATGCGACAATCAGAGTAATGTATGCTGTAGATTCGATATGAGCTAATAAGTTATATTAATCACGTCCTTTCCACAGTTAAGTTCTGACATAAAAGAAGCCATTAAGTAATAAATATAAAAAGATTAATGATGCTCCAGGCTGTGTAGACACCATATTCTCTCGGTGAGTATACTCACTGTACTGTTTATGTTAGTATATATATGCGCGTGTATTTATACGTAATTATGTATATGAGCGTATGTATGTCTCGCTCAACATACGTAAAAGTGCGCGAGCGAGTGTTAATGAATGTCACATGTGTGTGTCTTGGTATAGGTCAACGTACACTTTATACAACTTTTTATATATATTCCTCTATCTACGTATTTATCGACTTTTCTTTCTCTCTGACTTTCTCTCACCGCCTTTCTGTGTGCTTATCTGTACACAAACAACCCATACGAAATATATTTTATATATATATATATATATATGTGTGTGTGTGTGTGTGTGTGTGTGCGTGTGTGTGCTCGCATGTGTGTGTATGTGTGTGTATGTCTGTGTGCGTGTGTATATATATATAGATAGACATACAAATATAATATAATTACATACATATATATATATGCATGCACATACATACATATATATATGCATGCACATACATACATATATATACATGCATATATACGTATATATGTATACACACATATACACCCAACCACCCACCCACCTAAACACACGCACACACACCACATATATGTATACATTATATATCTATATCTATATCTATATATCTATATATAATATGTATGATATATATATATATATATTATATATATATATAATATATATATATATATATATATATATATATATATATATATACGGAAAGTTTACGAAAAAGAACAAAACACGAAGACAGGTGGTGTACAAGACAAACAGATGTATTAGTATAACGCTCAGGAATAGAAAAAGTATTTTACGTTTCGAGCCTACGCTCTTCTACAGAAAGGGACACAGAAAAATTAAGGAGAGAAAAAAATGTGTGTAATGGCTATATATATATGGTGGAGGCGCGTGGCTTAGTGGTTAGGGTGTCAGCATTATGATCGTAAGATGTGGTTTCGATTCCTGGACCGGGCGACGCTCTGTGTTCTTGAGCAAAATACTTCATTTCCCGTTGCTCCAGTTCACTAAGCGGGCAAAAATGAGTAACGCTGCGTTGGACTGGCGTCCCATCCACCTGGGGAACACATACGCCATATGATTCGGTCTACTTCTTCTTCTCTCTCTCCCTCCCTCTCTTTTCCTATATTTCTCCCCCTTGTTTACATGTAAGTGTTTATGTGAAAGTTCACAGCATACTGCACATGACTC
>NC_043004.1:100086245-100087624 GCF_006345805.1 Octopus sinensis | reverse complement strand
ACCAAATCCACTCACAAGGCTTTGGTCGGCCCGAGGCTATAGTAGAAGACACTTGCCCAAGTTGCCACGTAGTAGTACTGAACCAGGAACCATATGGTTGGTAAGCAAGCTACTTACCACACAGCCACTCCTGCGCCTATTGGTACGATAAATATTTATCCATAAAAGATTTAACTACATATACAGTAGCGTTTCTGCACAACAAAGGGAAGGTACCTGTCATTTGTATAGTTACTATACATTTTTTTCCTTTATTAAGTACCTGAACGTAACGCGCCCCGGCTTTTATTAACATTAAGTTTTATATATCTGTGCGACTCTATTTCTTGCCTTTGCTCTCTCTCGCCCTCTTGCTTCTATTTCTAGCCTTTCTCCTGCCACCTTCCCCCTTCATCTCTTCCCTTGTTTTCTCTCTGTCGCTCTCTCTCTCCTTCTCTCTTGCCATACCTTTCCTATGCCTGCTGCTGACACGTGACTCATGGCCAACTTTCCTTTCTTTTCTCTCCCTTCTTCACACCGGTTGCGTAGCTGACCGGTCATAAATTTTCTATGTCTCAATGACTTGCTATTTGCTGCTTTCCAGTCCTTTAGTATACCCGCTAAGCATTGCCCACCATTCTCGTCTTTTTGGCCCTGAGACTCTATTTTGCTCGTTTCTCATTTATTTCGTCTTTGTCCATCATCTTAAATTACATTTATTCACTGTCGTACGTCCACTCTGTTTTGTTATGTTTGCTCTCGGCCCTATATTCCCCGCAACTTTCGCGGGCATCACCAGCATCGGAACACACAGTACACGTTATAGGTTTTTTTTTTACCTATCGTTTGTATATTTACAACACATTTTTTCCATTTTTATCTAACTCTCTATCTATCTATCTATCTATCTATCTATCTATCTATCTATCTATCTATCTATCTATCTATCTATCTATCTATCTATCTATCTATCTTTCTCTCTATCTATCTATCTATCTATCTATCTATCTATCTATCTATCTATCTATCTATCTATCTATCTATCTATCTGTCTATCTGTCTATCTGTCTATCTATCTATCTATCTATCTATCTATCTATCTATCTATCTATCTATCTATCTATCTATCTATCTATCTATCTATCTGTGTTTCAGAAGTGTATTTATCCTTTGAATATATATGAGCATATCTAGATATGGAAGTATATGCATGAGAATTCATACTTAATGGAAACACATACAAATCTGCACACATAAATACATACATATATACATACACACATACATACATACATACATGCATATCTACATACATACATACATACATACATACATACATACATACATACATACATACATACATACATACATACATACATACATACATGCATACAAAAATA
>NC_043004.1:100063745-100071245 GCF_006345805.1 Octopus sinensis | reverse complement strand
TAAAAAAGACTGAGATTCGGTAAATTTTATTAATACACAAATATAAGAGAGAATCCACTATGTGGACGCTCTGACCTCGTGTTAATATATAGCGTGCGGTTCGACAAATTATATTTTATGACGTACTCCACTGATGATCCGAGAATATTTATGTAAGTAAAATTACATAATTTATTAACAGCGAAACAATTGTATGGGGTTAATCTATATTTTTGTTATTTTTCATTTGTCCTGCTCGCTTACATTCTTAGTGTACTAAATTTTTTTCTTGAGAACAATTCTTAGTGGTTGAGTCCCTTTGCGGATCTATATCTAGCGTAAGAGCGTCCACATAGTGGATTCTCTCTCATATTTGTGTATTAATAATATTTACTGAATCTCAGTCTTTTATACGCTAGGCCACTGGTATTTAAATTGATGTTATTAAATTAATATCCAATTTTTTCACTCTCATTTTGACTTTAATTATAAATTAATATGTTCTCAAACCGGCGTAAACTACTGCAGTGAATTACTTATGCAGTATTTATTTCCGCTCGAACGAGGGCATTTGGATGTAACTGTGAATATAATCGGCCGAACTGCTCGTGTCTCTGACCTCGTGATTAGTGCTTTGGAGTCTACAGGCAAAGACTCTTAAATCTGATCAAGCGCTTTCAACTGTCTCGGTGATACCATAGACTACCAATTGTTTTGTTTCAATCCCTACTCAATTATACTTCAAAAATTATTAGAAATATAATGAAATATATTTCTCCGTTTTCCTCAAGTGGTATGACTAACCATAGAATGAGTGTGCTATTTCTCCTCATATGTATATTGTAGCGTGTTTGGAAATACAATATATCGATTATAAATTTAATTTTGCTTCAAGGAGATTAACCACAATCAGTAGGTTGCTAAACATAACATAGGGAATGAGAAAGATGGCTTAAGGAAGGAAAATGCAAGAAAATTACAGCTCCAAGAGTAAATAGCTATGATATTCTAAGCCGCAAGAGAGTCATGTGTCTGTGCATTTATATAGTTCCTAACACATGAAGGAGACGCTATTAATGTCGTATTAAGTAATTTTCAAAGTGTCTGCATATCAAGTTGTTTGTGATCTAGTCTTGCAATTGAGATTTTGCCTACGAAATGTAGTTGCTTTTTGTTTGCTGCGCACAATTTTGTACTGCCTCGATATTTGTAAAAAATTCCATTCGATACTGCAGATTGAGGATATGTTTTTCGATTTTCAGCAGAATCTGTCCATTTTTAGTGTTCTTTTCATGCGCATAGATAAATGAGGATATTCAGGGATAAACTATTTGATCAAATTTCCCTTTTTCTATACCGATCTCAGTTTTATGTGTTGTTGTTTTCTGTGCTTTGTAGAGATGGCATCTGCTTTATAAATTATTGCTTCTGCATTATATGATTTTTTTTCTACTGGGCATTTATTTATTTTGATGTATGATTTATCTTTTGTCTTGTGTGCGACATTATATTTTTCATGTTCGTGGGGCAAATATAGATAATTTTCAGGTTACGTTTAAAAAAAAAAATTCTGATATTCTTATGATTAAGAGGGAAGATTTGCTTATTAGATATAGTAATGATAATAATGATGACAATAATAATACCGTTAAATATGATGAGGATGATGATGATGACGATGATGATGATGATGATGATGGTAATGATGGTGACAACAAAGATATAAATAAAAATTACGTAACAGAATATAAAATGTAAATAACGGAGAGATAAATGGATAAACGTTTATGTATTTATATAAATTTATATCACATATTCTTTACGTTTATATTTCCATTTTATATTTCACTCTACACAATCACCATTGCTCCCTTCGGCATTTCCATCACATATATATTTATTTATCGTTCATATTCTAATATATGTTCTAATAGATATATACGGTTCTTCCTCAAACGCATATACAATTAGTCTAAGTAATGCACTTCGCCAATCCACGAAAATCCATGGAAAAGAAGGAACATGGTTGCGTTAGAATCACCGTTCTCCTAAAACGTTTTCATTTACTGTATGTAATTGAGTAATTAATTCAGTATGTATAAACTCTGTTCCCATGAAAGGAATCCAGAATTTATTTGTGTGTTTGTTTGCACACACACACACAAACACACGTACACACACACACACATACATATCTATGTGCATTTAATACTTTATAAGTATATGTGTATCCATCTGTCCACCCATCCATCCACACATATATAGATATTTATCTAAATATGTACACGTATATCTATGTATATATCGATGTATATACATATATGTACACGTATAACATTATACCATATACACCTACATGTAAATATGCGTGCGCATATCTGTGTACGTGTATGTGTTTGTGTGTGCGTGTCTGTGTTTATTTATATTCACATATATGCCCGTATAAATATTATTTTAATCTGAAATTCCGTGGATTGAAACTACAATTTTATCAATTTCAAAATTTCAGGCAAATTATTCAATAAAACTGTGTATTGATAAACAGAATAATACGTTAAAATGTTTGTAAATGGACGTTTACAACGTGAAACTTTTTGATATACCTAGAGCGCATTACAGAAATCCACAAGGGTGACTCTGATGATACAGATAGCTCTTCTAAAATATGAAGATTAAAATAATTGATATTTTATGATAAATAAAAACAAAAATGTTTAATTCCCTTTGATCCCGGATTAATGTACAATACGTTTGCTCATTTGCGATGCATTATTTATTTAAAATTACTTTATTTCTGGTGGTAAGTAGATATCAATTCTCAAGGCGTATCTAAAATGGAAATTATATGAAAAAAATATATTCATTTCCTCTGAGATACAAAGATCACAGCTTTGTTCTGATTATAACCTTTGGCATGCTGTATTGTATTAAACAAATCATAGTAAATTGGTGAAATATGAATTTCAGTGATAATCTAAGTAATTTCAGCATAAAATACTATTTATATAGTATACTTACACCAATCTATTATAACACTTTATGGTCATCGTTCGAGTGTGTACACTAATGTGTCAATGTATGTGCTTGGTTAAAGTTTTCGAATTTCTCAGCAAATGGGAAAGAGTTAATTTCTAGTCCTGAAACAAGACATTTTCAGCGTAATGTAGCCTCAACCAAATACGGTGGCCTTGTGTGTGTATTTATCTCTATGCATTTATTGCAATATATATATATATATATATACATATACATACATAGGCGCAGGAGTGGCTGTGTGGTAAGTAGCTTGCTTACCAACCACATGGTTCCGGATTCAGTCCCACTGCGTGGCATCTTGGGCAAGTGTCTTCTACTATAGCCCCAGGCCGACCAATGCCTTGTGAGTGGATTTGGTAGACGGAAACTGAAAGAAGCCTGTCGTATATATGTATATATATACATATATATGTATGTGTGTGTGTTTGTGTGTCTGTGTTTGTCCCCCTAGCATTGCTTGACAACCGATGCTGGTGTGTTTACGTCCCCGTAACTTAGCGGTTCGGCAAAAGAGTCCGATAGAATAAGTACTGGGCTTACAAAGAATAAGTCCCAGGGTCGATTTGTTCGACTAAAGGCGGTGCTCCAGCATGGCCGCTGTCAAATGACTGAAACAAGAAAAAAAAGATGCATATATATATATTCGATTGTGTACACTAATGTGTCAATGTATGTACTTGGTTAAAGTTTTCGCTACCACTCGCTCTATAGTCAAGATTTCGAAGAACAAAACAAACAACAGAATAAATTTGACCTTACGTTGAATTTCAGTAATTATTTAGAGAGATTAGTGTCCAGGAAGAGAATGAGAGAGATGATCGATGTGATATCAAGGTTATGAGTTGGAGAGACATCTATAGATCATGTAGAATCTTCGTTTGAAATGTATCATACTGAACGATAGATTAGAGAGGACCCTGAGATCGTGGAGAAAAAGCAAGAACGAGAGGAAAAGTGACGTGATGGCTAAAGAAAGATGACACCAAAACTGCAAGTAGAGCAAATAATTTTTGCATACCAAAACACTCTATGAGTGCAAAAGATTAGCATTTTATGAGAGCATGTGTCAGCAGGAAACGAGTTTTCTATTATATGGGCTTATGTTCTAGATGTTCTCTATTTTTTCTTTTTGTCAAGTGGACTTGTGTAAGTATGAGGTCCTGGTGAGTTTAATTTGGTTTGCGTTAGTTGTTGTTTGGTTTCTTTATGAATATCAACTTTAGTGTAGTGCATAGAATGTTTAAATCTTCACTAATTTTGTCCTGTTTTAAAATGAATTTGTTGTGACGTGGAGAAGGGTTTGTTGTTCATTGTTGGGTTTATATATATATATATATATATATATATATGATGTATGATGTATGTATGTATGTATGTATGTATGAATAAACATGGCATATCATATTTCTGCCATGAGCTAAATTTTTGTTAAATAAATTGCCCAAAGATAGAACGTTTGCATTCCTTCCGTAGTAGCGTCATGGCTGATTTCAAATAATTAAGGAAATAAGGAAATAGTATTGTTTTCTATGTGCAACGTACTTACCGTGCAGTTGGTGCACTCCTGTTGCTATTATTTCAATTTGCAAGTGTTAGGGCAATATCATATAATGTAACTAAATTTAATACATATTTTAGTTAATATTTTAGGTGAGTAATATTTTAGTTAATATTTTAGTTAATATTTTGTTGGTACTTGAGGAATGCTTAGCTATTTGGTTTGTATGTCTGACATTGTTGGAAACCGAAGAGAAATTTTGTGTACGAATTATATTAATCTCTTGGTGTTTAGAGTTAGTACTTTCAATGGATTTTTATCAAGTTTTGGATTTTCCTTTTTTGAATATCAAGATATTTGATGAATGCTGATTGGTTAAAATATATGGATTCAGAAAACGTACTTGCAGCATGAAGATAAATCTATTTACATTTAGAATTTTATCACACTAATGCGCAAGCATTTAATATGCAATATTATGGGGGTTTTCAAATATTAGTAATGCCAACATTGTACACTGGTATTCAAAAATCAAGATCATTGATCCAAACTGAATAAGTATCATTTTGGTTATCATACTATAAAAAACCTTTGTTTCGCATGCAAACTCTGACTAACGCTTGTCAAAATGTAATCTCAAAAACATTTACTTTTGTAGGACCCATCGTCCTCCACAAATATTTAATGATATCATAAATTTGTTTCCTATTCTTTGATTATATTTAGCAGTATTTATGGATATTTTTCGGGCATGCGGTGACTTACAGCAATGAGACAACACAAGTACAAGAAAAGTATTTGTAAGTGACATGCAAATGTGCTTTAGCTACATATGACTGGTTCTCTTCACACTTTGACAAGTAAACATATATACTAGACGTATACTTGTAAGCTATGCTAAGAAGAATGTTTAATGTCGTCACTGAAACTGAAGAGCTATAGAAATGTTGTCTGCAAAAAAAAAAGATGAAGAGAAGGCTATTTGTAGCATATTCAAACTATATACAGTATAAGTGCAGGTGTAGCTTTGTGTTTACAAGTTAGCTTCCCAACCACATGGTTCCGCATTAAGTTTAACTGTAGCGCCTTGGGTAGCTGTCTTCTATTATAGCGTTGCGCACAACAAAGTCTTACATCTGGATTTGGAAGACAGAAACAGAAAGAAGCCCGTCTTATCTATCTATCTATATACATGCATGCATACATACATACTTACATATATATATATATATATATATTCTCTCTTTTTCTTTCCTCGTGTTCTTTTCTGATGAAGAGCGGAGGCTCGAAACGTAAACGACTTTCTCACCTTCCCAGGTGTCAAACTAACACACTGGCTTGTTTATACACCCGTCCTCATCTTTTGTTTTACTGTAAGTTTCAACTATACACACACACACACACACACACACACACACACACACACACATATATATATATACATGCACAGATACACACTACCTCATGGTTGTGTGCACGAAGTATGGCTTTCACTGAATCATACGCCTTGTAAGTATAATAGTTTAGCTGTATTATTTGAATAACTATTTTGAGGAAGAATAACTCCGGAATTAGGGAAGTGGAATACACCCCTCATACATATACCTGTATGCTTTGTTTGTGGAATGGAGAATACGTATTAAGTTCTGTTTATCCGGCATAGATTATCGTTGACTTTAATTTGCTCCTCATGAAGGTTTATGCGCTATGATACGATTCTGACTATGAAGTTTATAAATAAGTTGGTTTTGAAGATTCAGTTATTACTATTGGGCCACCGTGTTTTTTCAAATGAGTATGATTTACTAATAAGCGAATTAATTGATATGGATGCATTTTTTCACATTGTAAGTAAGATTTCAAGTAAGATTTATCTAAATTTGTAGGCTAGTTTGCTGAAAAGTATAGCATCAACAAACATTCTAACTTGGGACTTCCAGCAGTCATAACATATTTTGTTCTATCTTTTTTTAACGCTTTTAAAATCTTTACCTGAATGTGTCTCGGTACTTGAAACCCTCTGTATTCAATGTGATTGTCAAGAAGAGTTTTATTGTTGTTTCTCTAAAACTGCTGATCCAGCTTTAATGCTGATATCTATGCATGATGAAATCCGTTACACACTTCTGCAATGTAAAGATCTTACGCATGCACAGTACATTTATGGTCACCTTTACTAGGTCTGCAATTAGAATGCTTGCTTTTAAATTCGCTCACAGACAGGAGCTCTAGCAGACCATATGGTTAACGGTCACAATTCTTCCTATAATGTTAATGTATAAGTTGCTTAATCGCATCGACTTTCTCGATATATTTCGATTTCTTGCAGCGGAAACCTTCCACTAGAATTCTTGAACGGGTAGGTAGTGACTTTGATGACGCTGTAGTTCTCTGTGTAGTGTATTATTCAGAGTTATCCATTCCAATTTTTTAGTATCGGCTCCATTCATCTTTAAAGTAGATTTTATGTTATCCACAGAGCGAAAGAAAATCTTCACAGTTATAGATATTTTTTGCTTGACACTCCCTGGATAAAGGCGTGAGAATCATTGCGATTAGACACACAAACACACATATTACATATATGTGTGTGTATTCGCGTGTGTTTGTGTGTGTGTCTGCATGTAGACTAGTGGTTAGGCTGTTGCACACACGATCAAAAGATTGTGCGTTCGATTACCGTACCAGGTGGGGCGTTGTATTCTTGAGGAAAATATTTTATTTCTTCTTACTGTGCCATCATTTCGACATGTGACGCATAACACACTTCTACAGACAATTTCGATTTGATTGAGGGTGTGAGTTTATGTAAACACGAATATATATATACCATATAATATATTTGAAACGTAAAGCAGAGAGCAAGCAGAAACGTTAGTACACCGGGCGTAATGCATAGCGGTATTTCGTCTGTATTTACGTTCTGATTTCAAATTCCACCGAGATTGACTTTGCCTTTCATCCTATCGGGGTTGATAAATTAAGTA
>NC_043004.1:100056245-100058745 GCF_006345805.1 Octopus sinensis | reverse complement strand
TCTTCTTCTTCTTCCTCCTCCCCCTACTCTTCCCCCTCTTCCTCCTTCTCCTCCTTTACTGTCATTAATTCTTCTTATTGTTATTATTTCTATCGTCATCATCATCGTCATCATCATCATCATCACCAGCATCAGCATCATATCATCATCATCATCATCATCATATCATCATCATCATCATCATCATCATCATCATCATCGTCATCATCATCATCATCATCATCATCATCATCGTCGTCGTCCTCGTCGTCATCGTCGTCGTCATGATCACCATGATCATAACGATCCCCCTCCTCCACATCGTCGTCATCATCATCGTCATCATGTACACTTCTGTTTTATTTCTTATAATTATATTGTTTGCTTAGCCATATGTTTCGTGTGTAGGCCCACAACTACTTCATAAATAATGAGTTCCTGCGTTCCAGCCACTCATTGATAATGGTGAATTAGAGCCGAAGTTAAACTAAACTGATGCTGGTCTCTTGTCGGTATTTTTCATTTCTTAGTTATTACTCGATTTTAGAAAACGTGCTTTTGGGCAAAATTTTCTACTGATATATATATATATATAGGGAGAGTTTACGAAAAAAACAAAAGACGAAGACAGGTGTTGTACAAAACAAAGAGATGTATTAGCATAGCGCTCAGGAATAGAAAAAGTCCTTTACGTTTCGAGCCTACGCTCTTCAACAGAAAGGTACACAGAAAAAACAAGGAGAGAAACAAGGAGAGAAAAAAATGTGTGTATATATATATAACGTATGTAATTGTAAAAATATAATTATAGTTAAGGGCTACTGAAAATGACCATCACCAATGCTAGAAGTAGATGTCAAATATCAACAACCCACTCCAAATTTTGTTCTTATATTCAAACACAGGTAGGAACGCGAAGGAATGAGCAAGAAAATACAAAAAAAAAATATTTGATATTTCTATACCTCGAGATTTCACGCTCTGCAAAAAAAAATGCTTTGTGATCTTCAGTAGAACATACCATTAATATATAAGCGAGGATTATATATACCCACTGATAAATCCAACCGTAGATACCAATGTACATATACATCTACTGCATATGCGTTTCATCTTCCAGCCTACCTCGACCATGTGGATTATGTCAGAAGTCATATGGGGTAAATGCAATCCCACATTAATATATTCTGACACAAGAGAACTTCTAAATGTGTATATATATGTGTGTGTTATGTTTGTCTGTTTGTGTGTGTGTGTTGTGTGTGTGTGTGTGTGTGTGTGTGTGTGTGTGTGTGTGTGTGTGTGTAAAAAAACGTATGTTGGCAATAAGAGTGTAGCAATCTACGCTTACTTCTGTTCGTACAGGGTCAAGATTTCAAGTGATAATGCGAAAGATAAACATCATGGTCATCCTGGAACTGTTGGTAACAGTGATTTTTATTACAGTATATCTATATTTACCTATATAAATTTTTTGACTAATTCTGAAATTAAATCAGCAGTTTATATTTGCTGCGATTACGGTGGTTTTTGAAAATTTAGAGTATATATTCCCGAGGCACCGATGCTGCTGCCTCGTAAATATTTATTCCTCTTGGCTTCTTTGCCAATGAGACGAGCAATTGGTAGATTGACTTGATTAAATTTAATTTAATTTAATTAGGCTGGTTTGCCATAAAGTACGTCGAAACAATACATTGTCCAAAGATAAATAGGGTAAATGTTTTTTAATTTTCCTTTGATTTCTGAATTACTACTATTTAGCGGTTTAGAGTCTTGGCTGCTCTTTCTAGTTGGTCGAATGGCCTATCGGGGTCGTTCCTTAATATTGTTGAATATATAAATATATGTGTGTACTTGCCTGTGTTTGTGTATATATGCTTCTAAATATACTAAACCTGTGTATATATTGATGCGTATGTATATATATATAATATATATATATATATATATATATATATATATATATATATATAGATAGATAGATAGATAGATAGATAGATAGATAGATAGATAGATACATAGATAGATAGATAGATAGATAGATAGATAGATAGATATAAATTAAATGTGTATATATTGATGCTTATGTATATATATATATATGTATAACGGGAAAGTTTACGAAAATAAACAAAAGACGAAGGCAGGTGGAGTACAAACAAGCCTATGTGTTAGTATACCGCTCAGGAATAGAAATAGAAAAAGTCTTTTACGTTTCGAGCCTACGCTCTTCAACAGAAAGATACACAGAAAAAGCAAGGAGAGAAAAAAATGTGTGTAGGATCTAACGATCTCTCTCTCTCTCCCTCTCTCGCTCTCTCTCTCTCTCTCCCTATATATATATATATATAGAGAGAGAGAGAGAGAGATAGATAGATAAATAGATAGATAGATAGATAGATAGATAGATAGATAGATAGATAGATAGATAGATAGATAGATAGATAGATAGATAGATAGATATAGATGTATCTCACTCTCTGTATATATATATCCCATATTTGAACTTTTTCTGTCA
>NC_043004.1:99998745-100051245 GCF_006345805.1 Octopus sinensis | reverse complement strand
TTAAAATTCTCGTTCCGCAGAACGTTTACAGTGTGTGAGAGTTATTGATGTTACCGTTGTCGTTCTTTTTGCCATTCTTCTTGTGTGATATTGTTTTGAATTTGTTATTATTATCGATAAAAAATTCATTACTGATTTCATTTTTTTTTTCATTCTAATTGAATGTGTTCTGCAAAGCATTCATGTTGATATTATTTTTTCTTGTTTACTATCTGAGCAAACATGTTTGTTACTATTTAATATTCTAGAGGCGTTCCTGCTCGGAGACTCCATTTTGTCAATTTACGAATGAAGAAAATATTTTCATACGAGAAAAACATTATGCAAATAATTAAATAGGCACTTGCTTATGTAGTAATTCCACCTGAGGTTAACACTTTTTGACTTAAATCCTGCTCAGTAAAGCCAACATCAAGCGAGCTCAACCTACAAACCATTACCTATTGAATTCATTTAAAAAAGGTGAACAAAAACAGTGCCGAAGCCAACGACAACAACAACAATTATTATCATCAGTAACATTGACACAAACCTCCAATTTGTGTAATGTGGAATAGTTTATTGTAACGACACTAACATTTGTGCTATTTTTGTCTACTTCAGACTGACGAAAGACGAAGTTAGCAGCGGGGATTAAAAGATAGAACACAACAGAATCGAAGTAGATAAAATACTATTCTCGTTGATTTGCTTCACTAAAATGAGCAAAAATATTCCAGCTATTACTATCCCGTTATATCAGAAGTATGTAGGAGTGGCTGTGTGGTAAGTAGCTTGCTTACGAACCACATTGTTCCGGGTTCAGTCTCACTGCGTGGCACCTTGGGCAAGTGTTTTCTACTATAGCCTCGGGCCGACCAAAGCCTTGTGAGTGGATTTGGTAGACGGAAACTGAAAGAAGCCCGTCGTATATATGTATATATATATATGTATGTGTGTGTTTGTGTGTCTGTGTTTGTCCCCCTAGCAATGCTTGACAACCGATGCTGGTGTGTTTACATCCCCGTAACTTAATGGTTCAGCAAAAGAGACCGATAGAATAAGTACTGGGCTTACAAAGAATAAGTCCCGGGGTCGAGTTGCTCGATTTAAAGCGGTGCTCCAGCATGGCCGCAGTCAAATGACTGAAACATGTAAAAGAGTGAGAGTAAAGAGTAATGTACATTGTCCTTATATAAAGGGATTGTGTGTGAGAGTTTATATAAACTTGTCTTATAATATTTGCAGAAGATTGACCATGTCGAGTTTCACTTATGTTTCCAAATAAATTGTACTATTTTTATCCGACGCTCCATCTAGCTAAATTATTTATTCTCCATTGAACTAAACACAGGTATATATAATTACTCAATCAATCAAATACACTAACTAACACATTCAGACAATTTATATACGTGCTCCGATCAAACATGATTCCATAGCATGCAAAAAGATACACAACATGTTTAAGACATTTCTTTATTCGGATAAATGCATACATCATGCATATGTAAATACCTACGTACATACAAACATAGGTGCTGCGAAACACCTACATAATTACGCATACACACACACACACACACACACACACACACACAAATATACACACACATACAGGCGCAGGAGTGGCTGTGTAGTATGTAGCTTGGTTACCAATCACATGGTTCCGGGTTCAGTTCCACTGCGTGACACCTTTGGCAAGTGTCTTCTACTATAGCCTCGGGCCGACCAAAGCAATGGTGAGTGGATTTTGTAGACGGAAACTGAAAGAAGCCCGTCGTATATATGTATATATATATATGTTTGCGTGTATGTTTGTGAGTCTGTGTTTGTCCCTCTAGCAGTGGTTGACAACCGTGCTGGTGTGTTTATGTCCCCGTCACCTAGCGGTTCGGCAAAAGAGACCGATAGAATAAGTACTGGGCTTACAAAGAATAAGTCCCGGGGTCGAGTTGCTTGACTAACGGCGGTGCTCCAGCATGGCCGCAGTCAACTGACTGTAACAAGTAAAAGAGTAAAGAGTGTACACACGCATTCATGCTTATATATTTGCAAACACATAGACACTCGCTTACATTCTTTTACATATCAATATAAAACGAAAAAAGATTTTCTCTCATGTAAACGCATAAATGTATTAAGACTTTCTTTTACTCATGCCGATACCTTCTAATTCACACAGGCATCCATACCAACTTATACGTTTACAATGTATGCTCAGATATAGGCAGATATAGTCCATGAAGGACAACTTGTTTATTCGACCGCGTCTAGACTATGGATTTCTGCTCTAACAACTTAATTATCATAAAAATCTACCCGCTTTATAATCACGTATCTTTTTCTAATATCAGTAACCATCTGTATCGTATCGGTAAAGCAAGACTATTTAAAACTTCCTCAACTACGTCACACAACTGTAACCTTTTGCGAACTTCAGTGAAAGCAATATTGATGCTCTTCATATCTGTATAACATCAAAAATTGTTTGGTATTGACACTTTCAGGAGTTTGATGTAAGAATGCTTTATTGCTATCTGTGGTTATAGGACTCTGTTCCACACACATTTTGTACAAACCCGTCTCCTCTTCAGCAGTGAACATGATTGAAAATTTGAAATAAATAGAAAATATGCGCAACTTTCTTCTGTTTGCTCGTTAAATATGACTAGGAAATCGGCTCACATAGAGAAATAGTAAACCCTCAGTCAATATTCAATATTAAATAGAAGCATAACCACAGTGCCAGTTTTCAATCCGTTTATTTGGTAAGCGTGATGTGTAGCACCGGTTTGCTCAAACCTCAAAGTGCACAACCATGATGCATGTTTTAAGTGCCATTTACAGATTTAAAATTATATACTCGAAAGACATAAATCAAAATCGGGGTGTCCCATATATCGGCTTCGATAATGGAGAAAAAATGGCCTAATTAAAAATGTTTTGATTCTATGAACATAGAAGTTCAGGAGTGGCTGTGTGGTAAGTAGCTTGCTAACCAACCACATGGTTCCGGGTTCAGTCCCACTGCGTGGCACCTTGGGCAAGTGTCTTCTACTATAACCCCGGGCCGACCAATGCCTTGTGAGTGGATTTGGTAGACGGAAACTGAAAGAAGCCTGCCGTATCTATATGTATATATATATATGTATGTGTGTGTTTGTGTGTCTGTGTTTGTCCCCCTTGCATTGCTTGACAACCGATGCTGGTGTGTTTACGTCCCCGTGAAATTAGCGGTTCGACAAAACACACCGATAGAATAAGTACTGGGCTTACAAAGAATAAGTCCCGGGGTCGAGTTGCTCGACTAAAGGCGGTGCTCCAGCATGGCCGCAGTCAAATGACTGAAACAAGTAAAAGAGTAAAAAAGAGTATATAAAAGAAATAGAAAATGAGAATGGAGCAGAAATATGAAAGACAATAATGAGTGCAGTAAACCTCGAACTCAGTACATTAACATTTTCACGACCCAAGCCAAATTCATCAAAGCAAGTAAAAACAAAAAATTATCTCTTCATCAATTAGTGAGATTAAAATTAGAGCCAAATATATTAACTCCAAGTGTTTTCTATAAGTTCGTTAAATATAGCAAGAAAATTAACTCCCATGCAAAAATATTAGTCTTTTTGCTAATGTAAAATACTAACGAGTATATGTATGACAGAACATGACATCAATTTTTCTCATATTATCAAATCAAGCACAAACACACACACACACATACACACACACATACACACACACGCTCGCCCACATGCACTTTCTCACTTTCTCTCGATTAATCACACACAGTGACGTACATAATACGTATATATGTATATAACATACATATCTGTTTACTTATTTTTATTGTATGGCGATATTTATTACGAAAGCTGGAGGACGATGGAGAATAATTAACTAATATTAATGCTATTTTCCCTGCTAAAAAACGTTAACGAGAATTTTAATTATTTCAGTAATTACAATTTGGCTGTAATAAAATAGATACATATAAAGATTCATTAAAGCATTAGCAACATCACCAGTAGTAACGATTGCGTGCGTTACTTTGTTGGCAGAATAGTTAGAGCACTGGAGAAAATTTCTACCGTCTTTAGTTCAATTTCCTGTGCAGTCGCCATCGCCTGTCGTCGTTTTGAAGTCAGTACCTTAGCTAGCAGTAAAAAACTGTGATCCATAAACCCAGTCAAATACCTCTCTCAAATGTGTTTCTTTGTGTCTAACTTAAAATTTTTATTACAAGAGGAAAGAAGGCGCGAGCAGACAGAATCGTTAGCAGGCCATCCAACGCTCTGTGTTCAAATGTCATCGAGGTCATCGTTGCCTTTCAGCCCTTCGGTGGTTGATAAAATAGGTACCATTTGAGCTCTTGGGGTAGATGAAATTGGGTATAGCACACTGTTCCCAAAATTTCAAGCCTTATGCCTAAAGTAGCAAGAATTATTACAGTCGCAATAGAGAATCGCAGAAGTAATACATTCAAACTGGTGCTATGTTAAAATTCCTAATTCTTATTTGCATACCTGCCATGGTCAGCTGTGACACACACACAAACACACACAGACACACACAGACACGCACACACATACACACACACATGCGTGCATGTGTATGTATGTTATTAACAACATCTAGAAGAAGGTCCTTTTTTCCCCTCACCAAAATGAATGGAGCTTTGACCAGGAGAAACTGATGTCATGAGACGGTATCCAACGATTTATGCAGCACCAATTTCTTATCACGGACGAGAGGGCCTGGAAAAGGCTTATTTACCATGACCTATCTTAGATACCGTGACCTATAGAGTTGATACTGTAGATATTAAGTTCAACGAATGACAAATTGAACCACTGTACATCATACTTCCTAGTCAGCTCTCATCCAATATCAACGGTTTTCATTTTGTTGAAATGCGATTAGTAATGAATTTATAATAAATAGTAATTAAAAAAAAAGCATCTACAGTAAGTTATGGAAACTTGAGTTATAAGATTCCGAGAGATTATTTTGAACAAGCTGAGCAAAATTTCTGAATGATTTTCATTATAAGTGCAGTTCTTTTGAAACAAGTTTTGCCATATATTCAGAAGTAATCATATGCATGTGAAGATACACATTCACGCACGAACTCAGACACACGGACATACAGACATGCTATAAGTGCTTATAGATATATAAGCACTTATATCCATACACGTAGAAAATCCTATTAAGTGGTGCCATTAAGTTAGACATGGCCTGGGTCAATCTTTGCTCGAAACATATCTAAGGCATCTAAGTTATCATACATAAACAACCCCACTCTCTCTCTCACAGAAACTCATTTATTCATAAACGTATTCTTACATATTTATATACATACCTCGATTAAGATTTCACAGGCTTCATCGGTAGGGTATTTTTTAAGTATCTGATCGGCTTGTACATCTTGAAGATCTCAGTTAACCTTGCCGTGAAAGTATAAGAAATCTGACAGCATAAACTGACATTCCATCACAGAGAATATGTACTCCTCGTATGAAGGAACACGATACAGTGTCTTAGCTTTAGCTCAACCCGCTAGAAATAGGAGCTAAATTTTTCCCATATCACACTCTACCATTCCTTTACTCTTTTGCTCTTTTACTTGCTACAGTCATTTGTCTACGGCCATGCTGGAGCACCGCATTGAAGGGTTTTCAATCGAAAAACTCGATCCTAGAACTTATTTCTTAAGCCTAGTACTTATCAGCTTTAGCTTAACCTGCTAGAAATAGGAGCTAAATTTTCCCCATATCACACTCTACCATTCCTTTACTCTTTTGCTCTTTTACTTGTTACAGTCATTTGTCTACGGCCATGCTGGGGCACCGCATTGAAGGGCTTTCAGTCGAACAACTCGATCCCAGAACTTATTCCTTAAACCTAGTACTTATTTTATCGATTCTTCTTTGGCCCAACCGCTAAGTGAGGTAAGCTCAATAACACCGGTTGTCAAGCGATGATGTGGGCGGGGACATACACAGACAAAAAAAACACACACTCATAGATATATTTGAAATTATTTTTAACAAATATAGGGAGCATTTCTATTTAAGATTCATACAGTTTAGTTATTTTTATTTCCAAATATTTATATATGGATAATTTCTCAATATTTTTGAGAAGTATATAATTGACTGCTACAAATTTTACTTCTATCAAAAGGCACTTCATTTCTGTTTTTTCCTTTTTAATAATAATAAAAATAATAATAATAATAATAATAATAATAATAATAATAATAATAATAATAATATAATAATAATAATAATAATAATAATAATGATAATTATAATAATAATAATAATAATAATAATGATGATGATAATAATCAGTCGATGGACCTTCATCTCTGTCTATAGTAGAATGACAGTATATATTCACTTTATTATTCATTGACAAAGCAATTAATCAACAGTCCAGAAATTTATTATTAAAATGGTTCTGGTTAACTTTGGTTAATAGCAATAAAATGCTATGGTAAACATTTTCTGATTCTGCTTTGCTTTTTACTATAAGTAGCTATATAGTGTCTTTATTGCCTATATAAATATATATATATTTTTATTTTCTTTTATAGAAGGAGCTTCTACAGGACTAGAACTGTTTCATTCAGATGAAATCTTCAGGAAGCTGGCTGTCAAAATAATTTCTGGTATTTATGCTATTAGGCAGATTTAATGGAGTGTTGGTGGGGTACACGTGTGTATGTATGTATATGTGTATATGTGTATATATATATGCATGTATGTATTTATGTATATATATATATGTGTGTGTGTATGTGTATGTATGTGTATATGCATGTATATATTTATGTATGCGTATGTGTATTTTTATATATACATGTGTATTTGTATATAAATGTATGTGTGTATGCATGTATATTAGTGTATGGATGTATGTATATATATATATATATATACGGACATGTAGATTTATGTATGGGCATGTATATATGTGTATATGTGTAGATATGTATATTTATGTACGTGTATGTATGTGTATGTATGTGCATGTATGTATATGTGTGTGTATGTATGTATATGCATGTGTGTATTTATATATGCATATATGTATTTATATGCGTATATATACTTATATATGCGTATATATATTTATATACACATATGTTTTTATATGTGCATATGTGTGTATATGTGTGTATATATTTATGTGTGTTTGTGTGTACATATGTATATTTATGTATGTGTTTATATATGCATAATTATGTATATGCTTTTATGTACGTAGGTATATTTATGTATGTATACTTATGTGTATTTGTATGTGTGTATATATATATATATATACATATATGTGCATGTGTGTGTGTGTATGTAGGTGTATGTATGTATATGTATAACTTAGATTAACTTAGAAAGGTTTTGGCCAGTATTGGCCCAGGCCATGTCTATACATATACATATATATATATATATATATATATATATATATATATATATTATATATGTGTATGTATATGTATATATATATATATATGTATGTATGTGTATGTATGTGTATGTATGTGTATATATATGTGCGTATGTATGTATACATATGTATATTCGCATGTGTATGTATGTGTGTTTGTATGTATATTTATTTTATATGTTTTTTCATGTATATTTATCTATTTATTCCCTCCACCTAACAATAACAAACTGCCTACCTCTTCTTGACCCCCAAAAAGCAATTGTCTTCTAATTTACCTAATATCCCATCCCATATATCTGTTTCTATTCATTTATTCTATTTATTCATTCATTTATTTATTTTCTCACTGATCCTTCTCATTTCAAAAAACATTCTGGCCTTTTGACCACTCCCCTAAGAACAATAGTTTATCTCCTAAATACCAACCTACCCCAAAAACGTCCCCCACCACCACTCCATTAAATCTGCCTAATAGCATAAATACCAGAACTTATTTTGACAGCCAGCTTCCTGAATATTTCATCTGAATGAAACAGTTCTAGTCCTGTAGAAGCTCCTTCTATAAAATAAATTACTTTACTCTGCTATGTATTGAGTACCTTATTTACTGTGGTTAACCCCGACTCAACCCGGGACCTACATATATATATATATATATATATATATATATAATATTTACCATAGCATTATATTGTTATTAACCAGAATTAACCAGAACCATTTTAATAATAAATTTCTGGATTGTTGAGTAATTTCCTTGAGTGTGTGTGTATATATATATATATATATATATATATATATAGATAAATAGATAGATAGATAGATAGATAGATAGATAGATAGATAGATAGATAGATAGATAGATAGATAGATAGATAGATAGATAGATAGATAGATAGATAGATAGATAGATGTATTCTACTTCATTATATATATATATATATATATATGTATTTTGCTTCATTAAATGCTCTTAATAATTTTTGTCGGAGAAAGCTTGAAACTGTACGGCACTTAAAAGTACTTTCGTCTCAGCGCTGAGTTTCATACTTCTTACCTAGAATTGTGTTGCTTCTTGGTTTGTTATCTCTCTGTTCAGTTATTGGCCATTTAGGTCGTATTCTCACCAGCATTTCATCATAGGCTTCTGTAAACTTTCATTTTACTTATTGACTTTATTATTTTCCCATTTTCTTTTGTTTTATTTCATTCTGTTCACAGTTTTCTTTTATCTCAGACACTGATTTATAAACATTGGCTTCCTTCGAGACAAAAGATAATTTTGCTTTATTCATGTTATGTAGCTTGTTGCATTGGGTTTCTATTATTCTCTATTAGATATTTTTGTCGTCCTATGGTGAAAAGTTTATAATAGTATTCTGATTGCAGGAACTCCCTAAATCCCTGTATTCGTAGTAAATATAATCATCGTACAGACGATTCGTTTTGTGATCTAAATACACACCTTATATCTTTTTCCGTTTAATCTTACTAAGAAAATAACAACTATAAATACCTTTGGATGGTACGTGTATTGATGTCGATTAGATTATTTTTCGCCTGTAACCGTATTTTAATTATTCATCAAATGGATGTATGTTATTACTTCCTAATATCTTCATTCGTGTATGAGTTATTCTCAGTCTAGTTCGTTCATCCTAAGTATTCGTAAGTCTCTGTTCCATATATTTATCATATATGTTTCGTTATCTAACTGGGCAGTAATACTCGTAATTAATTTCTTCTCTTAGACGCCTCGTGCATTTTTATAATCCCAATCCCTAGTAAATTCTTCTACTAAATTTATTTTCTGCCAGTACCAACGTTTGTAATTGTTTATTATCTGCCGCAAACAATTTGAGATTTTCTCTGTATTAAAGATGGTTGTTTAAAAAGCACTACGGCGAGGAAGTCTCCTTTAAATACTACTTATAGCGATGTTTCAGTTTTAAGGTAATGTCTCTTCTCTGAGTTTCAAAATTACCTCTCATTTACTCAGAAACCGTTTAATGTATTTTATTATTACTCTAGGCAACAAAGATTTTGTTACAGAAAATTTTAGTGTGCTGGCTTCAAATCTATTTGAAATTTTACTATCAAATTTAGACTCTGTGAAACTAAAGTCTAGTTATTTTGTGATTACATTAAGACCAAATTATAGGTTTTCTTCTTTTTACGTGAAAAGGAAGACATATCAGGTGTCACATTCTAATTAACTTTTTAAGAATTTGCGTGTCTGTGTGGTGATTCAGAATGGCATCAAATACACTTGTTTGTGTAAACTATCCAGAAAAAAAATTCTGCTAAATCTATGGTCATAGACAACATCATAGACAAAAACTACCATCTTTCTTGTAATGTAGGACGAGCAACGGGAGGAAGTATGCATCATACACTTCCTGTGCATCACGCAGTGCAAAGCTAACAGCTTAGCAGAAATGTAAAATAGAAACTCTCTTATTCACAATACTCATGGCTTTCAGTGATCCCCACAAATTACTATAAAGGCTGTTATTTCGTGCGACAAAGTTGGTTTCACAAAGAAAATTAAATGAAACAGCAACTACCGAAATTTGCCATTCACTCTTTAAACCAGTACACCGCGAGTTTCACCAACAACGATCACAAAACAGATTTCATCTGAAGATTCAGCCAGTTATATGGAAGCCTTCTGAGGAATAATGAGAATTCTTAATCTAGTGGAGAACATTCAGAGCATAAATTTGTGTAATAAAATATATTTAGTTTGGTGTTCTATTGTTCTTGACATTCACTGCTGTCAATGAGATTTGAACTAAATACGTAATGAAATGGAACTTAAACACCGTTCAGCATTTAGTCAGGCATCCATTCTACTATTTCTGCCTGTCCAAAATTTTATTGATGAAGACAATAACGCCAATGACAATTACGACGACAACAACAATGATGGCGATAACGATGGCGAAGACGACGACGATGATGATGATAACGATTTTAATGATGATGATGGTGATGATGATAAATGTATGGTGATAAATAGCGAAGAATTAGTTAACAAAAAGCACAAATCCCACTTAATAAAATGGTAAAAAGAATAAATTAAGAAGATAGATTGCTTTCCCCACTTAATTTCATGGTTCAATGAGAACATAACAGTTAACAGAAAATGGTTGAAATGAGTTGGACTTGTAGGCTTGAAATATTCTTGATATTGTTGTTTTAGTGTAGTTTATATGTGTATGGGGGTTGTGAGAGTGTGTGGTGTAGTGTGTGTGTATGTGCATATGTGCTTCTATTTATGCGTATAAATTCATCTGCCTGTAATGCTGTAAACCAGCGTGAGCCTGTGCGTACATTTTTGTGTATGATATATACGCTTGTGTGTTTCTATCTGTATGTGTGTATGTCTATCAATGTATATGTATGTGCCTGCAGTTATGTATGTAACTTGCGTGCGTGTGCATTTGTAGATGCATGGAATATATTTCTGCGTATGCGTCTCTATATGTAAGCTTCTACATTCCATGTGAGATGGTACATGAATTTATATATATATATATATATATATATATATAATATATATATAAATACTTTATTTAAAAGCAGCAGAAAATTCAACAAAACCTGTTACTCTGAGTTTCACGTTCCCGAACTGTCCGACGAATGGGAACGTGAAACTTAGAGTAACATGTTTTGTTGAATTTTCTGCTGCTTTTAAATAAAGCATATTACTCTACCACTGGTATTTGAGTACTCTTTTTTCCACCTTGTTTCACATTTATGTGTTTACTCCGGTATATATATATATATTATATATATATATATATATATATATATGTGTGTGTGTGTGTGTTTCAGTGTATACGTGTGTATGCGTGCTTGTGTTGGATGCATTTATCTGTGATATCTTTAAAAGAGTTTGATGTGGTCATACATTCGCACGTATGTTGTTTTAATGAGTGAATGTTATGCGCATTGGTCTTCGTGCGATATCAAGCAGTGGGTTTCTGCATCTGCCTATGCGATTATGTGCATATATATGTGACCATGTGACATCTGTAATTACGTGTATATGTGGCAATCCGTATGCATACGATACATATGTGATTGCGTGTGTCTGTATATATGTGTAAGTGATATGCACGAGTGCATCTGACTTGCTGTGATATTTTTGAATGCATCTGTCTGTATCCATGTGCGTCCCTATGATGTGTGAGTTCAAGTCTGTTAACCAATGGATGCGTATGTGATATAGAAAAGTGTGTGATATCTATAGTGTGTTTGTATGAATGTGTGTATATGTGTGTATGCGGGTGCAAAACATGTCCATGTGTGTGTGTGCGCGCATCTCACAGCCTAATCTATAGTGAGTGTGTGTCATGGTATATCTATGCGTAAGCGATAAGATTTGCAATTTACTTTCATGCATCTACATATACGTTGTTGTATAGGAAAGAATGTATGTTCAATTATACATATTTTTATGGTTCTGTGAGAATGTTTGCGTTTGAATAGCTGTGTGCCTCCATCACCATGTGTATATGCCTTTGAAATTCGCACATGTAATGCGTGTGTCTGTGAGTGTGACTTGTGTTGTGGAACATACCCCTGAATATATATATGTGTGTGTGTGTGTATGTGTGTGTGTGTGTCTATATATAGCCATGTGTGTCTGTGTTTGTCTCCGCATCGCTACTTGACAGCCGGTGTTGCAGTCTTTACGTCCTCGTAACTTAGCGGTTCGGCAAAAAAAGTAAATATTATAAGAACTAAGCTTAAGAAATAAATTATGGGGGCGTCGATTCGTTCGACTAAAACTCTCTATAAGCGAGTGCTCCAGCATGACCACAGTCAAATTACTGACACAAGTAAACGAATAAAAGAACGTGTGTATATATATACATGCATATATATATATATTAAAGCAAATATATATTTTAAAGCAAATATGTTGTATTGAATCTTTTGAACCTACCCTCATTAGATCTGTCACAAAATGTTTCGGCAAGAAAAGACATCAAGTCACTCTTCTTTCAAAATGCAGTTTTGGTATGAAACATCCATTATAGATGGATTTGAGGATGAGGTCTTCGCCACCGACTGGATTGAATTGAATGGACATTTTAGTTTGGGGAGGAATATCAATTCAAATCTCAGCCTAGCTTAAGATCTTAACGAAAAATCAACTTCGAAACATGTTCTTAGACCATTTGAATGGTATCACATACAGAAAGAGTGTTTAATGATTAAATCTTAATAAATAAATAAATAAATACCTTCAATAATATTTTGATAAATTAATTCTGAAATACAAAGAGCTACAATGATTTTTAAAAATGCACAAGAACACCGGTACAACGGTTGGTCGCATGTTTTCCCGAAAACCTATTTCAGAACTTCTGTGATTTACGAATGCATACGCGTGTATCTGTACCAGATTGCAAGCATATGCATTTCTACTTCAGCACAACATAAATTTACAGTTAATTCAAGGTGCGATTGCTAGTATGTATATACATACATACATATATATATGCATATATATATATGTATGTATGTATGTATATTTATATATGTATATGTATATATATATATATATATATATATATATATATATATATATATATATATATATATACATATATATTCAAATTACGATGAACGTAAAAAAAAAAAACGAAGTTTGCTTTAGAAGCGTTGAGAAGTCTTAGAAAGTTAAAGAAGTGACTTTACATTCTCAAACGCAGGATAAAGCTAATAATACCCTGAACAGGATAAGCTACCCCTATTTTGCAGAAAAAAAGTGTTGGCGGCCGGCTAAACTTACTAGCAAAAGCACCCGTCCTATGGACGGCTTAAGTTGATTTGGTGGTAGATATATATATATACGTAAATGTATCTTTACATACATACTTATATCCTCGTATATAGCACACACACGCGCACACACACATATACATGATCTTTTAGATATGTAATTTAAACTCAACGTGAAACACTTTAGATAATTTTCTGAAAAGTTTTTAAAGTTTATAGCTTTTTTATGTCGTCAGTTTCAAAATCACACAAAAAACTATCGAAAGATCTTTGTATTTCGATTGTTATTTGTTATTTAAAACTGTAAAAGTCATCTTTAATTCCGTGTGTAATTTCTTATTTCAAATGCGTATGAGCGGTTCGTTAGTCAAGCTAAGTTTAGATATCTCATTGTGAGGGCGCGTGGCTTAGTGGTTAGGGCATTCGGCTCATGATCGTAAGGTTGTGAGTTCGATTCCCGGCGATGCGTTGTGTCCTTGAGCAAGACACTTTATTTTCACGTTGCTCCAGTCCACTCAGCTGGCAAAAATGAGTTGTACTTGTATTTCAAAGGGTCAGCCTTGTCACTCTCTGTGTCACGCTGATTATCCCCGAGAACTACGTTAAGGGTACACGTGTCTGTGGAATGCTCAGCCATTTGCACGTTAATTTCACGAGCAAGCTGTTCCGTTGATCGTATCAGCTGGGACCCTCGTCGTCGTAACCGGCGGAGTCTTTTAAGATATCTCATTATAACACACTATTAAACGCCATAACTTAATCAAGAAGCAACTGTAGAAATAATGTGTAAAATCTTTGCCTGTTATACGTCTTCAGACAAAACGATTCCTCATATTTTCCCAAACTGAATCTTTATAATCTTATAGACGAATGTTGTATAGTTTTCTAGTGCTTCCGAATGTGTTTTTCAAAATAATATAGTTTATTGTAAGCATGACTGTTTGGGAAGAAGCTTGCTGCATAGCCTCATATTTTTGTTTTAGGCCTATTGCATGGTGCCTAGGGCGAGTGTCTACTGCGCCCCCTAAATCCTCGTAAGTGAATGAGCTAGGCGGAAAGTAAAAGAAATTGCTGCATATATGTGCGTAGATGTGTAAGTATGTGTGTGTGTGTGTCTTTGCGCTTTTGCTTGTAACGACCCCCAGCATAACAATCTCAGTTTGTTTGTTTACGTTCTCTTATCTTCGCGGTTTGTCAAAAGAAAACGATAGAACCAGTATCAAGACTTTAAGAAAGTACTGTGGTCTATTTGTACGACTAAAACCCTTCATGGCAATGCCCCAACATGACTGTAGCAAAATAGCTGAAACGAGTAAAAGAAACGATTTGACAACAAAACTTTTTATTCATTTTTACCTCGGACCAGATTGTATTTTTCTTTTAAAATTTTATTGTAATGTATAATATATACTGAATAATTCACCTCTGAGATAATTGTATCTTCCATTATTTTATATTCAACACATGAGAAAATACGAAAGCTGCTGATCACTATATAAAATCAGTTCAAGTAATTATAATCTTTTCTACTCTAGACACAAGGCTCCACATTTTTGGAAAGGGAGCCACTCGATTAGATCGACCCCTTTACGCATCGGCGGAATTTGAACTCAGAACGTAATGACTTATTTATTTATTGCCCACAATGTGCTAAACACAGAAGGGACAAACAAGGACAAAAAAAAACGGATTAAATCGATTACATCGAGCCCAGTGCGTAACTGGTACTTAATTTATCGACCCTGAAAGGATGAAAGGCAAAGTCGACCTCGGCGGAATTTGAACTCAGAACGTAACGGCAGGCAAAATATGGCTACGCATTTCGCCTGGCGTGCTAACGTTTCTGCCAGCTCGCCGCCTTTGTTCAAGTAATTATAATAATAACAGTTTCTTACATTTCTGCAAGTTCAGAAATTTTGCTTTCCGAAGCGCAGGAGTGGCTGTGTGGTAAGTAGCTTGCTTTCCAACCACATGGTTCCGGGTTCAGTCCCACTGCGTGGCATCTTGGGCAAGTGTCTTCTACTATAGCCCCGGGCCGACCAATGCCTTGTGAGTGGATTTGGTAGACGGAAACTGAAAGAAGCCCATCGTATATATGTATATGTATATATATATATGTGTGCGTGTGTGTTTGTGTGTCTGTGTTTGTCCCCCTAGCACTGCTTGACAACCGATGCTGGTGTGTTTATATCCCCGTCACTTAGCGGTTCGGCAAAAGAGACCGATAGAATAAGTACTGGGCTTACAAAGAATAAGTCCCGGGGTCGAGTTGCTCGACTAAAGGCGGTGCTCCAGCATGGCCGCAGTCAACTGACTGAAACAAGTAACAGAGTAAAGAGTAAAGAGTAATATTCAATTGAACTAACAACAACTAAATGTCTTTTATTAAAAGCATGATATTAAAGACTAAGGAAACCCATATAAAACCGATCCCCCGATTGTAATCCAATAGTTTACTATATGTGGGACTTAGTTGAAAAAGAGACTAACTGTTCTGTGTGCGATACTAAGTTGGCCACGATCAAGGAGACGTATGATAATCTTCTCCGGGAGACTGTGACTGGATGCATGTGCCAATTTCTGGTGCCGTCTTGAGGACGTGATGAAAGCTGAGCACAGCTTCTTTGAGTAAACTACCATTTTCCACAATCTGGTTGATATTTTTAATCTAGTTGATATTAAAAAAAAAACCATTTATATTTGGATGGGATGTGTTTTCTTTTCCTTTATGCAAACTGTGAAATGTAGCCTGAATACCATGTGCATAGCTAAGGATTGTGAAGGAACGTGCACTCACATTCAATCGATCCTAATCTGGACTGAAACTTAACTTTATTATTTCTAAGAAGCGAAGCATAACACGGCAGATTTCGAACTTGAATATAAAGGAACGTGGCCATTATTAATAAGTCATATATAAACTATTTTTGTTCATCTTTTGCTGCCGAAATATGACAAAAAAGGTTATGAGTTGTGTATAACGTTGTCAGATCTCTCAAATAAATAACGATACATTCAGTGCAAACCACTATCATTTCGTTGTAAACTACAATTATTGTGCACTTATACAGGTCACTGATTTGTATTGTTGAAAGGTTAACTGAAATGACAAATCGTATCCAATTATATATATATGCTGCCAAATGCTATAAAAACAACAAATATATATGTGCGTGAGTGTGTGTGTGTGTGTATACACATACACATACATGTATATATTTGTATATATATATATGTATATGTATATATATATATGTATATATATATGTATATATATATATATATATATATATATATATCTGTATATCTGTATGTATGTATGTATGTATATAAGTTTGTATATACATAT
This sequence comes from Octopus sinensis, assembly GCF_006345805.1. Classification (NCBI taxonomy): domain Eukaryota; kingdom Metazoa; phylum Mollusca; class Cephalopoda; order Octopoda; family Octopodidae; genus Octopus; species Octopus sinensis. The sequence continues at coordinate 100,034,651 of NC_043004.1, read as the reverse complement.
CAATATGCATCAGCATGCGCATCGTTTTCGTGGCTAACGTCTAAACACTTTTCCTTGATAGTTTTATTAATTATATCGGTTTGCAATACACCGCTTTCCCACGCATATCAATGTTGTGTCATTTCATCTGTGAGACCTATGTTCTTAACTTTAATGAAATTACAATTTTTTTCCCTTTCTTAATATTGCTTAGCATCTCAATCTTTCGACTTCTCTTCCGCGAATCCCACCACCACTGTGAGATCTGACCGCATCGAATTTTCTCACGTTTTCATGTGACTTCTTTTATGAATTACTTACATCATGTTTGCTAACAAGACTCATCATACATCTATATCTTACTTCCATACACTGACGATGTTTTATCGTATATATATATATCAGTGGTTATTCATCTCCTCTCTTAGTTTATGAGGTAGTATCAAAATGTTCCAGGACTAGTTAGGTTTAATTAAAAATAACATATTTACTTAATAAGTCACCTTTCGCAGCAATTCACAGGTCCCAACGTTCCTGCCTCTTTTGGAAAGGGAGCTACTCGATTAGATCGACCCCTTTACGCATCGGCGGAATTTGAACTCAGAATGTAATGACAGACGAATTACCGCTAATCATTTCGCCCGGCGCGCTCACGTTTCTTATTTCTTTATTGCCCACGAGGAGCTAAACATAGAGGGGACAAACAAGGACAGACAAACGGATTAAGTCGATTCAGGATAGGACAACACAGCTACAGCAGGAAATGTATCAGGACATGAAATGTAAAAACCGGACTAGACTATTTTATGCGCAACTCCATTGTCTCCCGAGACAAAAAGGATGCCAACAACAACAACAACAACAAGTCACCTTGCGCAGCAATTCACAGGTCCCAACGTTCCTGCCTCTTTTGGAATCCGATCTGGAAGTCGTTTTCCGTAAGTAAGTGGAGGACCTTCTGAGATTCATTCTGGATCTCGACGACGTTGTTAACACGGTAACATTTGGGCTGCATTTTCGTCCTGGGGACGAGAGGGAAGGCCACCGGTGCTAAATCTGGCGAATAGAGTGGGTGTGGAAGCGACACCATGTTGTTTTGGCGAGAAACTCACGTGTGAGGAGAGCTTGGTTATAGGGTGCATTGTCGTAGCACAGAATCCAATTCTTCGCGCTCCACAGATCTAGTCGCTTTCGCCGAATGTCCTTCCTCAAATGTTTTAAAACGCCGCAGTAGATTCATGGTCTGGCTTTGGGGAACGATTTCGCAATGCGCAATACCGCGGATGACGGAAAGAACGTTGACCATGCTCTTGATTGCGTTGCAGCTTTGTTGTGCGCTTATGCCATTCGAAACACTGCGTACGACCCATTGCCTCGACGTTGAAAGCTTGCCGAAGTATGTTCAATGTCTCTGTAGCAGACTGTCCAAGTTTAACGCGAAATTTCACGCTGCTTCTTTGTTCCAGCTTCCTATACATGACAAAAATCACGAACTACAGCATATATGTAATCACAAGTATACAAATTTCTCAACTTGCAAAGTAATCGCAGCGATTCTACACGGCACACTACCTCATGGAGGTCACTGCCAGCAGTCTCTGCGCACGCGGCTGTGAGCTGTTATCTGTTGGTATGTTACAGAATTAGTCCGGGGACTTTGTGACACAACCTCGTATATGAGTGTGTTTGTTTGTGTGCGTGTCTGCGTGCATGTGTGTGTATGTGTATACATGCCGTTCATAATATATACAAGTTTTCAGGTCTACACTTGCAACAAAGATTTGAACAAGGATAAATTATTATATTGTTGTTGGCATCCTTTTTGTCTCGGGAGATAATGGAGTTGCGCATAAAATAGTCTAGTCCGGCTTTTACATTTCATGTCCTGATACATTACCTGCTGTGGCTGTGTAGTCCTATCCTGGACAAACACTCCCTCTGGCAGGTACCGCAAATGTAGCGAAGACTTTTCCTGGCTGGTTGTAATGCCATAGTTTCTTGTTGACGTCTTTACCTGTCTTTCCATTTCTCCTATCTCTCTCTGTCACTCCTTTGTATTCCCTCTCTCACGGTTATTAGAGCGCCGAAATTAGAGAGTCATGGAATTTGAACATCTGCAGTAAGACACCACGTCACACCACAGACCTTCATGCAAAAGAGATATAATCTTCTTCTCTACAGTCCTTTGTTTTCATCAACATCTGTACAAAATCATGCCTGTGGAGAAAAAGCAGGTTTTAGCACCTTGTATTAAAATGTACCATCAAGGGGAGTTTTAATCACATAAAGGCAGTTATGGAAAACGAAAAGCATGTCACTTGTATATTTGAGTGCGTGTATATATGTGTATGTGTTTGTTTGTGTGTGTGTTTGAATATCTGTGTTTTAATATGCGGGTGGACGTGTGTTTGTGCGTGCATGAAACACACACGCACACAAATGTATATGTATGTAACATATCTGTTTATATATGCGTATATATATTTATATTTATACATAAATATATATGTTTGTGAATATATAGTTATAGATACACAAACACGCATATATACATGCGCACACACACACGCACACGCACTCGCATATGTATGTCTAATGTATATAAATTCCATCGCATACAAACGCAAATTTCATACACAAAGCCTCGAGAGAAAACAAACAAAACAAAAACAAGTAAACACACAAACAAATAAACTGGAATATTGTAACATGTAATCAATGTACAAACCACAAAATGCATCGAAGAACTGTCTAGCTTTGAAATTTAAAATTTTGGACTCGTGTGGTTGTATAATTTACCTTAACAATCGGAGACATCGATTTAAAATTAGGAAATTTGAAAGCGGATTAAAGGTAAGAATGAATATTAAGATTTCGTTTTCTAATTGCGTGATTCCCTTCATCTTTCGAAATGGCATTGATTCAAATTGTGTGTAAGCTAACAATACAAATGGACGTTCTCCTTGGGGAATCGGAGGGAATTAACGAACAATTTAAAAGCGGTTCCCAAAAGGTTTGAGTTAAAATGGCAAGAAAGAAGAATCCTAAATTAATATGGCGAAATAATCCGACATTACGAAAAATCTCAACTATACGTATATGTTTGCGCATGGATGCAAATTATATATGTATGTATGCACATACATAAATATATAGTTATACATATATATGCATATGTATACATATGTATATATATATATATAATATATATATATATATATATATATATATATGTGTGTGTGTGTGTGTGTGTGCATATACATATATATAAGCATATACATATGTATGCGTATATATTTATGTGTTTATATCATCAATATTTATGTAGCCTAATACACCTCTATAAATGTAGAAATGTGTGCATGTGTATATATCCATATGTAATTCCATATGTGTATATATATATGCATGTTCATATATATATATATATATGTATATATATATACATGTATGTATATATATATATAATATATATATATATATATATATATATATATATATATAGACGTTCATACATATAGTTTTGTATAAACTTGTATATTTGTATATACTCATATATGCAGGCATTTACATGCAAACATACATGCTTATACATAAAGTTTCCACAGGTACACGCGCACACCCCCGCACACACGCGCACATACGCACACATGACAAATACACGCACACACACACACACACATATGTACACATACACACACGCACAGATGCACATACTCGCGCACATACGCACAAACACACACACACACACACAACGCATTTGTAATTTCTAAATATGAATTATATCTATTTGAAGAATTTGTCTCTCCTTTCTTTCTTAATCACTGAAATTCAAGTTGAACGAATAGTGTTATCTATAATGCATTCCTGCTTTTAGAACCATTCACATATATAACAACCTAATTCATGCAAACAAATATTAATATTCATATTAATATTCATCAATGCATACAGACACACTCGAAGGTATGTATATATATATATATATATGCATTTATGCATATGTATATATATGAATTTATGCATATGTATATATGCATTATGTTAATGGTGAACACCGATGCATTGTTGAACTCTAATGATACAGCGCTACACACTAATATAACTACGCGTACATACACACGCAGGCAAATGCTTGCAGAGGTAGACATGCAAATGTATGCAAATATATATATATGTATGTATGTATATATATATGTGTATGTGTGTGTGTATATGTATAATTATAGATATACATATATATATATATATATATATTTATGCATGTATGTATGCTTGTATGCATGCATTTTAATACATATATGTAGGTAAATGGAATAATTGTATAATGAACAGCTCTCTGCATAACTATGAGTACCTTGAAACAGGTATCTGTGTAAACTTTTCCAGAAATAATCTAATTAAGTGATGAAGAATGTCGAGCGGTAATGAAAAGCGACAATAGATGAATTGAAGTGTACTGAAGATAATTTTCTGGAGGTGAAATCCACATGCTTTTCCCACTAGAACGAAAGGTACAATAAAACCTGATTGAAAGGTCACTCAAGAATTTCTTAGTTACGAAGTGTCTTTGTCTTTATACGAGTTAGTTTACTGTTTCGATTAACCATGATTATCATCCTTGTCTATTTGTTTTTCCATGTGCATGTATGTGTGTATGTACGCACATGCATTTCTATGCATGTATGTACGTATGTATGAATCTTTCTGTTGGTTTTAATCATTAAAAATTCTTGCTCTGAAGTAGGAGCTGGTATGTAACAAAGATACAAAGCTCCATCATTGGAACGTAGGTAACGAAAACAATGTCACATTTGAAACCTGAGAGACGTCTTGCATAGTTTCACTGTGCCGCTTACAGGTTACATTTGTAATGTGCGAGTTAGCCGTTGTTTTTTTCTTTTTCTATAAATCCAAGTTTATTCAGACTGACATAGATTTATTTACAAAACCAAATGTTCCAATTATTACTGGTATAAATGTAAATTTGTAATTTGGATATAGAAGCTAGAGATTTCGAAGCAGTTATTCATAAATGTCTTCTGTCTCTTTGATACTCAGAGGGATATTCACATCTATGGGGTGGTATATAATTTTTCTTGTTAATCTCAAATAACAATGTACGGCCTGTTAGGCTTACACTTGATAGATACATAGATGGGAAAGTTCCACCAGTACTCTGTGTGCTGATATTTATATACGTATTCAATAACAGAGATATTTTTTTTTATTCCAGGACAGTTTTTTCTTCCGATGTATGTATATATTTTTGTTATTCACTTATATTTCAAGTTCTCTTGCCAATAGCGAAAGTGACAATGTCTAACCGAGATCCAATGCTCTTCGATATTTGAACAACATCAAATGGTTATTTGTGTATGTTTGTGAAAATGCAAGCAGTATTTTCCCCTCAGTGCATGTGCAAATTTGCATGTTTTGTTTCATATATGCATTTTCATGCATATATTTGCATGTCTAAACATGCGCATATAGACTGAAAAGTTTTACAAATATTTGCATTTTCATTCATGAATTGAATCTATAATCTTCGAAATAGCTTTCTCATTTCTGGTTTTGAAAAGCCTAATTTCTAAAGATTGGTGCTTATGCAGTTTGTTACATATTGCAGTGACCCAATAATTGAAAGTATAAACCTGAATTGTAATCCGACTAAAGTAACTGTAAAATTCTCAATATTTCATCGTAGGTGTTTTCTTTTTCAACTACAATATATAGGTTCTACTCTCTCTCCAAATCACCATGTATGGTCTAATATGTTTGCATATTATTGTGGATTTCACTGGGACATTCTACCAGTAATCTTTCATATTATGAATGGCTATAACCTCTACCATATTGTGGGTTCTTATCACTCTGGCCTCAGGATTATCTTTTTGGCGGATTTCATTATAGAGTGTCTTGACTACAACATCATGTCTCATTGATAGATATTTACGTGATGGCATTTTTAGACAATTGCTGACGATGTGGGTGATATCCTCGGTGTTAATTTCACAAAGTCAGCATCAGTTTCACATTTTGGTGTTTTTCCTGCGTCTCTTGTCTTTTTTGTGCATCAGATACTGGGCTGCCAATTCCTGTTCCTGGATTGCAAACGTATACACTTCAAAGTGAGAGTAAGTTATCAGGTTGTTGGTCCATGTATGTATGTATGTATGTATGTATGTATGTATGTATGTATTATATATATATATATATAAATATATATATATATATATATATATATGTATACATGCATGCATGTATGTATGCATGCATGCATGTATGTATGTATGCATGCATGTATGTATGTATGTATGTATGTATGCATGTATGTATGTATATATATATATATATATATGTATACATGCATGCATGTATGTATGTATGTATGCATGCATGTATGTATGTATGTATGCATGTATGTATGCATGTATATGTGCAGATTTGTATGTTTTGTTTTATGTATGTATTGTCAGGCATATAGTTGCATATCTAGACATGCTCATATATATTTTAATGATAAACTTCTGGAAAGCTTTACAGATTTTTACAGTTCCAGTGATGGAATGTATGTATGTATGTATGTATGTATGTATGTATGTATGTATGTATATATGTATGTATATATATATATATTATTTTTCTATGTATGTATCTATCAATCACTCAATCAATCAATCAAACAATCAATCTACCTACCTATCTATCTATCTATCTATATATCTATCTATCTATCTATCTATCTATCTAGTTATCGGTCGATCAATAAATCGATCGTTCGATATAACTACATGGTGCAATATGGAAGCTTTGAGTCTTTTTTCAGGTGAAATATTGGGTTTAAAACTCTAGTGCTCCAACTTCAGTGCCCTTATTGTAATGATGCAGCCAATTCGTGAAGGGTCCCATGTTTGTCTTCGAAAGTCAAGTGTCCAGGCCCTTGTTACAGCCGCCTTCAACTTCTTAATGTCGGCAAGCCAACAACCTCTGAGGTTCCCATTCAACTTGTGGATAAACAAAAATATCAGACCCGCATTGTAGAGAGGATGAGAAAAATATTTGATGCTTATCTCTGTCAAGTTGTTGGTTACTATGAGGTAATTATGGACTGGAGTATTGTCCTAGTGCAAAAGCCACCACACGAGTATAAGAGCTTTGGTATTTTTGCGATTAAATTTCTTCCTGAACTCTCTCAAACCCTCCGCAAAGTACTCTTCGTTGACCGTCTAGCCAGAAGGATACAGAGAATGATCTTGTTGAAAAACTGAATCTCCATGAGCTTCCCGTTGGAAATTATTTGCCTGGCATCCTTCGGTCTGTAGAAGCCAGGATACTTCGAGCGGGCAATCTATCCCATGGTCTCTGGATTATAACACTAGATTCAGCTTCCGTCTGAGTTAACGAGAGATTCAAATACTCTTGGATCAGAGCTAATGACCTCAACCACCTCACTGCCGTCAGCAATGGCGTGTTTCCTTCTGTTCGCCACTGAGCAGCCTGGGAACAGAATTTGCCCAAATTTTTCTCATGTTCACATCTTCATGAATAATTCTGTGTAGAAGGTGCATTACAAACGAAACAGAAAAGAAAGCAAATGTAAATTTGTAGTTTTACCACATGTTTTTACATTTCGGTGTTAGGACCACTACTTCAGTATGATTGATAAAACAAGGAATGGAAAGGATGACGCTCGACCTTTATTCTCTAGAAAAACGCCGCCGCCGTGGTGATCTCATCCTTGCTCAAAAAATCATAAGCGGAAAGTGTAACCTCTCGAAAGAGCTGTTCTTCACTCCTGCTCCAGAACGTCGGCTGCGGGGTCATTCCGAAAAGCTCTACCTGCGACGATTTCATCTCAATTGAAGGAGAGGAGCTTCCTCCGTCCGGGTTGCGGATCCGTGGAATAAGCTGCAGGACGAGATAGTGAAGATGCCGACGACCGCTCGGTTCAAAGTCTCTCTTGACCACAAGTGGCCCGAACTCTTTACCTGAACACCACCCTGTACATAACTCCATGTCCCCCTGCATGGCCTTACTTTTTGCTTTTTCAGCCAAAGAATTAACTAACTAACTAACTAACTAACTAACTAACTAACTACTCAGATGTGTGGGGGGAAGAAGAAGGAGGAAGAGGAAAATGACATGCAGAGACTGGTGTTGCTATAATACAATTTTGACTTCGTTTGTTTTCTTTTCCTTTTGTAGTTTACCTTGTATCTTCTCGCATTGTTCCAGCCTTACACGATAAATCTCTTTAAAGTAATATATATAGATGTGTATGTGTATGTGCGTGTGTGTGCGCGTATTCTAAATGATTAATACGAAATACAGAGTCTACTGGAAGCTTTATTTAGGACAACGATCATTTCGGCTTACTAGTGCAGCGTACCCCACACCCTACCTTTGCTTTCCCCACTCCCGCATCCCCCACCTCCTAACACCATCACACCACACCACACACCACTACGCCTTACACCACCATACCACACAACACATCACATCACAACAAACCACCACACACACATCAGCACTGACCACTTCCCAGACCCACATCTTCACACCTACACATACACACACGCACACGTCAAGATCACCAGCCGTCTTACACTCGCACATACAAACTCTCTTATACTCACGCACGCGCACCTTCGTTTTGTAATCACCCCTACTTTATTACCTGCCCTTCACACTAGCTCTCCTGCGTGACCCTTCTGTTCGGCATTTGCATCATAGATAGCTACCCAGTACACATTCTTTATTTTATCTCCTTGTTTCTTTCTGTGTTCCTTTCTGTGGAAGAGCGTAGGCACGAAACGTTAAAGACTTTTTCACTTCTCGAGCGTTATACTAATACATCTTTTTGTCTACACCACCTGCGGTCGTCTTTTGATTTTTTGTGAATTCTGCCTATATATATATATATATATATATAAAAGAAGTGTGTATAATTATGAATAAATCACAATTATAAAGGAGTGGGCTGAAAAATCCCCTTACATGTCTAGAAACAGCAGTCAAAACAGCTATAAAGCCATTATAAACACTCATATTCTATCTCTTCACAATAAAGCTGTCAGTGGGCGACATGACATAAAATTCACAACTTACAAATAAATGTTTATTCTCTATTGTAATTTCGAAATTAGGAACCTAAAAGTTCTACTCTTCTCTTCAAGAGGACATTCCTGTAGATACAAACTGATACACACACAGAAAAAGAAAAAAACCATGGGGCTTACATGTGTCCCGTCCGGCAGGAATAATGTCTCAACATCTATCTGAACATTAACATTCTGAATTCCAACTTCATGCACAGCGTTTATGAGAAAACGACCGGTAAATCGAGCCACGGCAACACACCGGATATCAGTGAAAAAATTAAATAATTTGAAATAATGTAAAAGTACGTTACGAAGGCTATATCATAAACAATTCATAATTATTTATGAATATATCAATGACAAAATATGTAATCATACATTTCATAAAAGTTTTTTTTTCTTCCAGTCATTTGACTGCGGCCATGCTGGAGCACCGCCTTTAGTCGAGCAATTCGACCCTGAGACTTATTCTTTGTAAGTCCAGTACTTATTCTATCGGTCTCTCTTTTGCCGAACCGCTAAGTGACAGGGACGTAAACACACCATCATCGGTTGACAAGCAATGCTAGGGAGACAAACACAGATACATAAACACGCACACAGATACATATATATATATACATACGACAGGCTTCTTTCAGTTTCCGTCTACCAAATCCACTCACAAGGCATTGGTCAGCCCGGGGCTATAGCAGAAGACACTTGCCCAAGATGCCACGCAATGGGACTGAACCCGGAACCATGTGGTTGGTTAGTAAGCTACTTACCACACAGCCACTCCTACGCCTATATATTCATAAATAATTATGAATTGTTTACGATATATCCTTCGGAAAGTATTTTTACATTCCTTTTTAAGTATCAAATTTTTTCACTCATATCTGGTGGCTCGATTTTATTCATATCCGGTGTGTTGCCGGGGATCGCTGTGCATGACGTTGGAATTCAGAATTTGAATGTGCTGATAGAGGTTGGCACATTATCCTTGCCGATCGGGACACATGTAAGCCCAAGGGTATTTTTTTGTGCCAATTTCTTCCTTCCTCCATCTTCCCCATCCCCACCGGAGCAATGTATTTTGCATTCCATATATATATATATGGCATGATAGAAATATTTCCAAACCTTTGTGTAATACAATGGTTGGATTTGCTGATGTTGTGAGTGGTAGGCTATATATCATATGCTAGTGTTTACATACTCATAGATGAAGGAACTATTCCATTTGGGGAAACATCATTATCCCTAGGTGATCTGGTAGTTCTTTCTGTCTGCTAGGTAAACAATATAATGTAGAATATTATATTCTGCCAGAGCAACCAGGTGTAACTCAAATATTGTCTCAATAGATAGTCGTATAGCTTACGTTCTCTAATTCTCACAGCTAATCCTGTGTGAAAAGCATGCAATGGACTCTGAGTGTTGCACTGCGTGCTAGTTAATCGATATTCGGTATATGCTGCATGTAAGAACCAGGAAGCGACACTTGGTATTAATAGTTTGCTCTAAGAATATATGTGTTTCTATGCCAGTCAATGTACTTCCCTCCATTTTACAAATATGTCAAAGATACTGGTGCGTGATATGTTATAAAAGTAACATTGACGAGTTAATATTCCTATTTTAAAATATAAAATATGGCTTTTCAGACCTCACTTCGTGTTTCATGATATGAGATATATAAGTGATAAATGTCTCTTTGGATCGAATAGCCATTTCTGACCTTCTGTAGTGGACTTCCTTTGCTTCAAGTATATAAGCTTTTTGATGGTAAGATAATAGTTCTCCTTCTCCTATTCGGTCCACAGTGCTGTCTATTCTCTTTTCACACTGACATGCAACAAAAATGTAAATACACTTAATTACCCGACAATACGAAATGACTAAAACTGATCTCAACTCTATGGACTACAGCGCCAAATCTTAGTCAGCAATTTCGATTTTTCTTTGTATTAGGAATAACTTCATTCATAACTCTTCTCTTAAGCAATTCTAGTATGTTTGCAGAATGGTGGTGGGTGGGAATTGATGGAGTCTGCAAGTTTGGAACCAATGATCCATTGCATACGCTTACAAGAGTGAAAATAAGCATATAAACTCTCCAACACAAACACCGACAATAAAACACAAAAGTAAAAAAAAAAAAAAAAATTAAAGCAAAGCAAAACCAAAACAAAAGAAAAACTGTAATAACAAAAGTAAAAAAAATAAAGAAACAATACAACTCCATGAATATCTTGAATTAATCGAAATGATTTTAACCTTATGAATTAGTTCATACGTATATTTTGTTCCGCTGCCAAATCTTCTTGGGGTGCTACCCTATCTCAACTCTAGAGATATATCACTGTTCAAAACTATCGGCAGAAAGAAGAAAAGCCAAGAAAGAAAAGGGAAAAAATAACCAAAAACGCTTGGAGACGTTCCAAACACAGTAGACAATCAAAATATTCCTGAATTCTCTTCACAAAATATTCAGTCAATAAACAGATTTAAAAAGTAAGAAAAAAATTTTTTGTTTTTTTTTGGAAGAGGAAGTAAACAAATGAAAGAAGGCGGGGGAAAAAACATAGTATGTCTGTCTGTATATGTATATATGCGTATCTACACACATATACATATAGGCACTTATCTACATTCTACATATATATTAATCTAAATGACTGTACTACAGACGTTTAAACTGGAGGGCTTTTTAAATATGATCATGCACATATATATATACATGTGTGTGTGTATATATATATATATATATATATATATATGTGTGTGTGTAAATGGATATATATATGCATGTATATACATAAATATACATGCATATATATATACATATATATATATATATATATATATATATATATATATATATATATATATATATACATACGTAGATAGACAGATAGATAAATAGATAGAGAGATAGATATCGACATATATTTACGTATATACACACACACACATATGTGTGTGTGTATATATATACACACACATACATATGCATACACACATACAAACACGTACATGTGATTTCCAATATTTTTGCACCTAAGATTACTCATGGCCTTAAACCCTGTAACTAATCAGCTACTTGATGAGTTCTGTAACATACCTTTTGCAATTAGCTACCTGAGAATATTCTGAGAAAGTAAATTATAGAAGTATGTTGTGATACAATAAGAAGTTTTCCCTAGCAGTAACATGAATTTCGTTACATGGACTGATCAATCAGTTATTTCGCTACAAAGGAACGTTAATTTAACACTAAAGGAAATTCTAAAAACATTTGAGAATATGGTTTGTTATCTTGAGAATACGACCAGCATTGCTGTAATTCTCTACTGGCCCTTGCCTCAAGCTCATTTCCTTTCCACCGACGTGTCCATATTTTTAACGCCGTTATTCCGTTGCAGTACTTGAATTATTTGCTTTCATTAATGAATACATACATACATACATACATACATACATGCATACATACATACATACATACATACATACATACATACATACATACATACATACATACATACATACATGTATACGCACACACAGACACACACACAAACTCATTTACTTTCCACTTCTCACTAGTTTTACTCTCTTTCTGTATATATATCTTTCTCTTCATTTATCTATGTGTCAGTTATCAAAAGAAGGTATCCAAAAAATGTTTGCCCATTATGAAGTCTGGACACTTACACGCATGCACGTAAACACGCTTGCATGCACAAACACAGAGACACACACAGACACAAACACATACACACCGAAAGACAATCACATATATACATATACATAATCAGAACCACAAAATAACCAAGATTTATAATTGGATGCCCTATAATCGATCCAGTATTTAACACAGGTCTAAAACCTATATCCTTATCAAAGCAATTCATTTCAGTAAAAATTCTATATACTTAATGTATTCGAATTCTAACATTTTCGCTTCACTGACTCGTCGCAAGTCTTATTGTAGCTAATCACTAATTCTAGATTCTCAGAGACTAGTACACTGTGAGACATCTTTTACTTATTTAAACAGAACAAGTTTTTCTTCGATTCATTCAAGACAAAGAGATGAAAAACTGATTTTCCCAGTCTACTTACAGTCGGACAAGCAAGATAGAGAACAGAATCAATTCTCTGCTATTGGCTTCAAAGCATGATTCAGGTTATATTAATTAGAAATGAAGTGGTAGTGGTTATTTCCACCAAACTGAAACACCTATGTTAACTTTATTTGCTTTTGCGCCTCTTCCATGATCCAATAGCACACGGGTGACACAAATACAAAACGTTAGAACGATTCACTTATTTGCTTTTTATAACCTCCAACTACTCTCGTTCGGTGAGTCTTAACAAGAGGCATATCCGAACCGAACGAATCACAGAACTTGACTTCTTTCACTTCTCGATATCAATTCGATATTTTTTCTTACATGACAAAATATCCAATTGACTTTGAGAATAGATATGAACGTTTTTGTAAGATGCACGATTTAATTGACTTTGTAAACATGAAAATATTTATGCACATTCAGATAGACATTTATGTAAAAATTACTCTGATTGACGTTTGTCTATTTTTTTTTTCTATTTCAAACCCTTATTCTCAAGCACGTGCTGTGTAATTCTTATTGTATTATATTATCAAATTTATCGAAGGAGCCTGTTTTGTTCGAATATAGGAAATAGATGTAACTTAGAGGTTACAATCTGAAAAAGAAAACATCAATGACAGCGCAATTGATTTGATATTGGGAATTTAATATTAAGACATAGAAAGAACATTGAAACTTTCGTGTCAGAATGACATTCTGTTGTTCAGAACATTTTAAAGCAATGGTGAGTAGCAATCTTTACCAGTTGCCATCTTTAAACACGTGATTAAGGAGGGTGAAATATCCAAGAGATATTATCTTGTCGTTTTTTGTTTACTAAGTCAACTCTTTGGGAAACGTGGGGTTAATGCATCAATTTTGACAACAGAAAATTGATGGTCTACCGCAAGAAAAACTGCGAAAATAAATTGTGTGACAATATGTAAGAATCAATAAATAATAAGAATAAATCTATTTACACATAGAGGGAGCTCGAATGAAACAGAACAATGTGGGAGAAGCTGGGAACACTTTCTGTTTAAGCAAAGTATAACGGATGTGCTATTGGCCCAATATTGTCTTAATGACATTATTTGAGTACGAAAAAAGCGTTAGCATTCCATGCTATCTATCATCTTATGGTTGAGGCTTACAATGAAACCTTCCTTAGGCTGGTTGAACTTTTACCTAATCAGGAACTCGTACATTAAACCTATGTCACGAAGATCAAAGAAAGGCAGTGGAAAGAAGAAAGTTTGCAAGCATGTTATTTGTCAGCTGAATCATAAAATGAATATATTCCTCTTTACTACAGTCTCGTTTTGAGACACCTAGTCTTTGAAGGATCAAAGGTAAAATGATATTTATATATATACTTGATGCAACTTAAAATTCCACATACGTTGTGTCGAACAAACAACATTTATCATTTGTTCTCGCTAAAGGATATATTAGGAGTGTAAGTACCAAGAGATTTTTCTGTCTTTTCATTACTGCAGTGTGAAAATAGATTCTGAGATTGCAAAGGAAACATTGAGTTAAACCACGTATTTTCTTTACAAAATAGCAGGGGTCAACGATATAAAAATGGGACCCTTGTGATAGGTAAGTACATACAAATACAGAGCATAATACTTTATGAAGACCTTTTTCTTATTTTGTCCCCAATGCGAAACATTGAACATGTCTGTCACAGATGCAGTCAATTGCTATGTTATAGCAGCTACACAATGGGGGAATTACAACCGTGTTTCGTGGTCTGCTACCACAACAGTTCCTTTATATGATCCAGTTAGCTCAAGACATCATCAGGAGGAACCACGTCTGGTTTCGGCCCCTACTCCTCTACCGTTTTGACGTGGCGGGGCCCCCTTTCGGAGGTGTCTTCAGCTCTGGTTTTTGGTGAGTGTTAGACATTTGATAAAACTTCATTCGTTCTAAATTGCATATACGTTAAGAAGAGAGGTCTCAAAAAATCCATAAATTTTGCCTCTTTTTCTTTCAGTAATGCCTCACTGTGTATTAAGATTCAACCCTCAAAAACTGTTTTTACATTTCATGCATCAAGAAGAAACCCTGTATATTCCTTAGAGTACATTTAACAAGCTTTCAAATTAGCTCAACCCCACGGAAATCTGACGTGACTGTTTACAAAAAGCAGATTTCAAATTTACATTCAGTATCCAGATAGGGAGAACAAAATTTAGGGAGATGAATTTTATCAGGACCGCGCAACGTTTTTATTTTCTTCTTAAATCTAAAAATAACGTACTAAGTTTTCGTAAGAGTATGAGATGATGGAAAATCATTTAAAACAGCCTCAGACTTTTGGTTATTCTTCTAACACGAATCAAATATGTGTGGAAAAAAATCTATAAATGTTGCCTGTTTTTCAATGATCACTAGGCGTGTGAACGGATTCAAATCTCCTTCTACACTTCATGCATTATATATAAACCATATATATGTCTTAAAGTATATTTACTAATCTTCCAGATGAGCTCACCCAGGAAAAATCTTAGGAGCTAATTACAAAATAAGTTTCAAATTTATTACTTGGTATTCTAAAGAAGGTGGAATATTAGGCGCTTAAAATTCACCTGGGCCTCAAATTATAATGTCAGAAAATTTGCTACTGTTTGAGCAATGTTTCTTAATTATTATTGTTCTTATGCTATGGTCGTTCTATTTGTGTGATTTTGCGAATGTTCTCTCCGAGAAGTAAGTTGATGCAGAGAAGTGCAAGAACTTTTTCTTAAATGTTTACAATTTATATTTCTTTCTGAAAATTTTCCTCCAGTATATAATCAACATATTGCAGAATCCTCCATAAGTATCACAGCAGTGTTACATAGAATTCTAGGTCCCTCCTGGGAATTGAGTTAAACGATGGTGAAAAACTTAGGAACTTTGAAGTAAGTGGGATAGAAGGTTGTAGTACAGTTTTAAGAATATAAACCAATTTACCATAGAAAAGTTCTCAAATGACAAACCACGTTGATACACTGAGGAGGATGTGGACTGTTTCTTATCCATTGCTTGTTGACGAAAAAATGAAGGCACAATCATTTTGAAGTAAATGTGATGTATATGGCCACTCCGTTACTGGAAGAACAAAAATATGGCTACTAATGCTCTAACATTTGATGATTACTTGTTTAATGAGATGGTGGTGTAATATGTTAATGCAAGTATCTTTGTGGTAAATCGTATGTTTTTTTCATTTGAATCTAAATTATACCCAGTTAAAAGTTTTAGGCTCAAATCTCAAAAAAGGATGGCGATTTCGGTCCAGAACAATGCTTCCAATGAACCCAATAATTTCCATGTCTGTTTGATCAATACGCTTATCAGGAGCTTCCAACCACCTTCTAATCGCTATTTGACTCAACATATGCCAATTTTGTGTTTTGCACTTGAAACGTGCAAATTTTGAAATTCCTTCTCAAGACCCAGATTTCAAAAAGTTTTCAAGTTTCGTAAATTTCCAGGACTGTGTTATTAATACACTTCTAAAGATGTCTCAACTATCTTGCAAACTTCTCTCACACAACCGATGGCAATTTTTCATCTTAGACTAAAATACCCAAAAATGGAAATTTGGCCCCAGAACACAAGCTTATTTGTAAATATCGAAATTGTATAAATTTCTAAAATGGCTTTATCAATACGCTCCCAATGAGCCCTCACCCACACTCCAAGAGTCAATTTAACCAAATTTTGCCAAACTTTATATTCGGAACTAAATTCCCGAATATGGACATCCCAGACATCTATATTTTTGAAAAGTACGCTCCTCACAAGCCCTCAGGAGATAATTTTCCTTCAATTTTTGTTAGGTACCTATTTTGAGAAATTTTGACAGTTCTTATACTTTTCGAAAACGCTACAAATTTAATGGAATACACTGATTGTCGATCAAGGCAATATGTGCCACCTTCACGGTAGTTGGCTGGGATGGATAGTGTGAAATCCTGTGCATAAAATCTCAATGATATCAAAGACTAGCAATATTGTATCAGGGGCTATTTAACAAATGTCCTCTTTGAAATCAATATTTACGTCATTCAGCTAGTTCAACATTTTTGCTTCTATTAATATATGCAGCATGTTGTTATAGGTTAGTACGCAAACGTTGATGTTGAAGAGGGCAGCCATGACAGTTCATTTTACCTTTTTCAAATCTGCAGAAACTGTAAGATCAATTTGACAGAATCCACTGACAGAATCGAAACATGTCGCTAACATAAAGTGAATTGGAATTTAACTACAAGCAAACGAGAGAAAGCAAAATATTTTTATTGAAAACCAGTCAAATCATGAAAGCCAGACAAAGGATCCTGACACGTGAAAAATCATTATTTCCGAACTTTTTTTCTTTTTTCATTCCGTTTTTTTCCTTTTATTTTCAATTCTTTATTCTGTCACAATTCGTCTAACAAAGTTCGAAGCTGCAAAAAATAAAATTTTTGAGACTTTTTCATTCTTATGACAATACCTGTCTATATCATAAAGTTTTTCGGTCAGAAGGTGCGTATCGTTTCCGGACATTTACAATTCTAATGTATATAGCAAAAAATGTTTAAATGCATTGACATAAAAAAGAAAAACTGTTACAATTTTGGAGAACTGTGACTTGAAGACATGGATTAAATGTAAACCTAACAATTGTAAAATATTATTCCAAATCATTGTGCGACATTCATGGATTTTCTTATGAAACTATATTTCGTCAAGTAAGCTTATACTTGTCGCAGCTGTTGCTTGGCTGGTATAATGGTAGTTGGTAAACAAAGATATAATACGTCGACTGTGAATAATAACTGAAACAAAACCTGCGAACATTTAACTGAAATATTTGCTGTCTGACACAAAGGTATTGTTTCTGGCAATTTACAATTAATAAAATTCATAATTACGTGCTGGGAGAGAGCGAAAATCCGCGCCGTGTCTGTTGACGTTACTAATGAGACATTATGTGAATGTTTAGAATGGCTTTGTCTGAGAAACTGGAGATGACAGCACTGGTGTCTGGAAAAGTCGGAGTGGCAAGAATGGAGGCACATATCGCTCAGCTGCCATCAACGTTCTGAGATTAAAAAGCACTAAATACAGTCTGTTATAAAGTACAAGAGAGAAGCACTCCGTCGGTTACGACGATGAGGGTTCCGGTTGATCCGAATCAACGGAACAGCCTGCTCGTGAAATTAACGTGTAAGTGGCTGAGCACTCCGCAGACACGTGCACCCTTAACGTAGTTCTCGGGGATATTCAGCGTGACACAGAGAGTGACAAGGCCGGCCCCTTGAAATACAGGTACAACAGAAACAGGAAGTAAGAGTGAGAGAAAGTTGTGGTGAAAGAGTACAGCAGGGATCACCACCATCCCCTGCCGGAGCCTCGTGGAGCTTTTAGGTGTTTTCGCTCAATAAACACTCACAACGCCCGGTCTGGTAATCGAAACCGCGATCTTATGACCGCGAGTTCGCTGCCCTAACCACTGGGCCATTGCGTCTCCACATAAAGTACAAGAAGAATATTGTTACATCATGTTACAACTTCATGCTGATTGGTTGCATGATAAAGCGATCACAAGAACTTGTGGTGATTCCCCCATGGTGTCTGACCGGTTATCTCGCGGTTAAGGTTTCGAATCACCTCTATATACTCAAGACGGAACTCTTACTGAACAAACATGTCACAAGATCGTCTGTGGCCTGTAACCAAGTCTTGTATCGAATTGGAACTAAGACGAAATATATATTCCGAAGATCATATACAAATCTTCGGACATACTACCATAAAAAAATAAAATAAACGAAACAAGTAAGGTAATTCTGAGAAAAAGAAAACGAAATCGTTTACCAGTCACTGGTAATATATGAATAAGGAAGACCACGAATTTGTCTTATATTATTCATTAGTAGGTGAGTAGGTGGACGTCAAAATATCGTTTCTCTGACCCTGGGGTCGACTTTGCCTTTCATCCTTTCGCAGTCGATAAAATATGTACCAGTCGAGAACTGGGACTTGATGTAATCAACTTAACCCACCCACTAACTTTCTGGCTTTGTGTCAAAATTTGAAATCAATATATATATTAATAAATAAAATAAAACATATGCATATATACATACATATATGTACATACCTACCTCTACATGTACATATACACGCATATATGAATACAGGACACCAAAAAGACGTCGAACACAATGAGAAACGAATACATAGACACAAACCAAAGGAACTGGACATTTTTTTAAACAACAAAAAAATAGAGTACAGGACAATTAACACAAAGAAAAAACCTCTTCTTCAGTCGCTATGGTTTCATCTACTCTACGTTTCGAAGGTGAAAGCGAGACGTATCTTCGACAAGAAACTTTCCTTCCTGCGAAAAGCAAATCAATTAAAATTCTGAGATCTTTTCGCAGAGGGGTAAAAAATGGTAACAAAAACAGGACAGTAACGACAGTACAAATTATAAACAGTAAAAGACAGGACAAGGAAAAACAAGATAAGGAGGGCTGTTAACGCCGAACGAAAAAAAGTATTGCGAATGCGGATTTTTTTATGAACGACGAGCGGAGCAATATATATATATACCTTGTGTGTGTGTAAGTGTGTTTGTGCAAGAAATCTGTTTATGCATTTGATGTGATCGAAATTTGCAAAATAGCCACCCCATTTTGCAATTCAGGAAAGCGATTTAGATTATGATAATAATGAAATATTAAAGAAAGTAGGAATGAATGATGACAGAGTAACGAATGCAAGACTAAAGGAAACAATGAATTATAGACATATGCAACAAAACTGGCGTTTTAAAACCGTCGTAGTGATCGTTAATATAGATGGATTGAAAAGAAGCTGGCTTAGCTAACAACAGCTGATGGGAGACATGATCTTAAGAGATGAGTTTAAAGCATTCAAAAAAAGTGAAAGAGACGAGCAGCTAAGAAAGCTCTTTCAGAGACGTAATTCTTAATATTTAAGTGAAAACATATTTGCAATATATACATACATACGTACATACATACATACATACATACATATATACATATCTCTCTCTCTTCCTATGTATATTTATGATTGTTTGTTTATGTACACACACACACACATACACACACACACACACATATATATATATGTATATATATATATATACATGCATATATATATTATAGATATATATATTAAAATATTATTAGAGACAAAACCACTATTTTGCAAAACAAACAAAGAAAGACTTAATCAATACATAAAATTTTAATAAATAGTCAAAAAAACCGCCACTACAATTGTTTCTTGTCTTGATCGACAATCTTCAGGTGGACTTCCAATCTAAAATATCAATATTTTAAAATATAAAAATAATAATTTTAAAAAATTAAAGTATGAATGAAAAAATATAAAATATAATCCATATATAACTATATATAATCCTATATAATCAATATATAAACATATATAAACTAAAATAAACCTATCAACAATTAAAAATAAAAATATAAAATATAAAATATAAAATAAAAAAAATAAAACAAACAAAAAAATAATAATAATATAATAATAAACTATATATACAACCCATACACATATACCTAATTATATATAACCATATCTAACTACATACACTAAATCACACACCTATATATATATCCCTATACATACACATAAAACGTCTAGGCAACTATAAATAAATAAAATAGCTAAATACTTCAACACAATACTTATTCATACTCCCACACACACCACATACAACCCACATTCACGCTCTAGAAAACGGACATCACTTAAAACTATGAACGGAGAAATGGAATAAATGGAATTAAAAATTATATTCACTTGGTAAAACGAACACTACTTAAAAATTATGAATGAAACAATGCAATAAAACAACAGACATCGCAAATAGACACAAATTACTACGAATTCCTTAACAAACCTACCATGATAACCAAAACTCATAAAAACATATAATGATAAATCTCCCTTTACTAAACTCTATAACATACCTATATAGCAATCCCCCTAACCTAAACATTCACACACAAATACACACACGTAAACACCACACACCCACGACATATACAAATACCCACACCACTTACACATACCTATACATACATATAAACCTCAACATATACTCCAAAACCCACTCAACCCCACACAGACAAATAAAACAAAAAATTATGAATGGATTCTTTTATAAAACTACCATGATAAGCTAAAACTCACAAAACATAAATGATAAAACCTCCTTTACTAAACACTATAACATACTTATATAGCAATCCCTTTACCTATACATTCACACACAAATACACACACGTAAACCACACACCCATAACAATACAAACACCCACCCCACTCACACACACCCACAAGTACATATAAGCCTCAACATATACACCAAACAAAATTACTTTACCAAGGAACTTAACATATGTATAAAAAGTATAACCGCTCTAGAAACGAACATCTTTTAAAATAATGAATGGAGAAATGGAATAAATGGAATTAAAAATAATATTCACGTGGCAAAACGAACACCACTCAAAAATTATGAATGAAACAATGTATAAAAACAACCAACATCGAAAATAGACAAATTACCACGAATTCCCTAAAAAAACCATGATAAACCAAAACTCTTAAAAACATATAACGATAAAATCTCCCTTTGCTAAACTCTATAACAAACCTATATAGCAATCCCCCTAACCTAAACATTCACACACAAATACACACACGTAAACCACAGACCCACGACTTATACACATACCTATACTAACTTATAAACCTCAATATACACCAAAAACCCACTCCCTCCCCACACAGACAAATTAACACATACATCCCAAAACCTAAATAACAAACCCATATACACATTCACACACAAACACACACACACACAACAGATACATATACTCCCTCACATATACGCATATACATACTCACTAAACTCGATATATACAACAATATTTACACACCCACACTCATACAGATAAATAAATTATAACTAAAAACTCACACACAATCTCATATACATAAACACTCCTATGAAAAACAACATTAAATACATCGTAATTAACCAGAATATCAAAAATAACAATATGACATAAGGAGAAATAAAATACATACTTACAAGTCAGTTTCAAATTATGAAGTGAAATTAAATTCTTAGGCGTTAAAAAATCAAACCAAAATTACGTTACCATAGAAATATAACTTATGTAAAAAAAGAATACGCGCCATGGAAAGTAAACGTCATTTAAAATTATGAATGGAGAAATAGAATAAATGGAACTAAAACTATATCCACGTGGCAAACCAACACTACTTAAAAAAAAATTTATTATGAATGGATTCTTTAAAAAACTACCATGATAAATTATTATATACATTTATGAGCTTTAGCTCATCTTAGCAGCTCTAACAAACAACTTGCAGTAACCAAATCTATTCTCGATGCCTGCCTTACTACTACACTATTCCATTCACAATGCCAAGCAACGCTAGTCCACCACCCGGTTACAATTCCCAACTCCACCCATTCATTCACAATTAACGACGACGTTCGCCTCCACAGCGCTACATATAAGCCTCAACATATACACCGGAGATTCACTTTCACATCCGTGCGGATGGGTGAGAGTATACATTGAGTGTAGTGATGGGGCTCCCATTACTAAAGTCTTTCCTTGTTTGTTTTGCAAAATAGTGGTTTTGTCTCTAATAATATTTTATAATATTACTATAAAATTGGATTTAATCCTAAATTGAGTTTTTCCCTGTAAATTTGGATTTATCCCTAATATTTATATTTTATATATATATATATATATTAATATATATATATAATATATATATATAATATATATATATATATATATATATACATATAATATATAATATATATATATATATATATAAATTTTAGTAAAACAATTAAGATTCAAGTGAGTTCCAATGAATTCACATGAATGCGGTACTTAAATTAGATGCACCAGAAATCTTTATGGTATTAACCATAAAATAATGTGGGGTGATTATAACCAAGGAAAAAAGCAACAAGAATGGACTAGTTGTTCAGTACAATTGTTTCATACGAAGAACAGTTTTATTTAAAACTGCAAATATTGCAGAAAGAACAAATGTCCCATATTCATCAACTGAAACACATATGAGTTTTCCAAACATCCTAGAGAGTGAGGCTACCCTCATGAAGTATCGGAGAGAGTTCTATGAAATTCAAAGTTAGATTGTAAGCAGACTTAAAATGTTTTCTAATGATGCACAGTTTTATAAAAAGTTTATTAAAATGATTGTTAACTTCTCAGAGTAGGTGAATCCATCCATAATAATGCAGATGTAATTTCCGGAGATATGAGGAAAGATTTTAATCACAGAGAGGGTGAATGTATCCATAATAATGCAGATGTAATTTCCTGAGGTATGAGGAAAAAATGTTGATCACACATCTATTCGTTTCACAACTAAGTTGTTGGAAGAAGTTTGGCTATAGTGGCCAAAGTCGCAAAAAAAAATCAGTGCAGTAGAAACCGCCCGAATAAGGACATTATGGGAGGAGGGGGTAGCGGAATAAGAAGGCGTAAATATTCTACAGACAAATATTAATTTATTTCTGTGGTGACAGAAAATCTAGGTCAGTGTTGCAGGAATTTAAGATTTATAAGGGAACATTATTTTTGACCAGCAAACAGCTATTAACTGCCACTCCAGCAGAGTTAATGGCAGGATAAAGAAAATAGAGAGATCAAAGGAAAACATTAAAGGGGTCAAAGGCTATCAGTAGAGGAAGATACAGTAAGAAATTTACGGGCAACACTAGAATAGAAGGTTATTTATTTATTATTGTTTCTATTTTTACCTATGTTTATATATTGTAAAACAGAATTTAGGTCAACACCTAGAGGTCAAATAATTTCTATAGTAAATGATGTGAGAGATTTGCTTATTCAAATTATAGTGAAAATTACTTATATTATTATTAAAGGAGTAGTATTATCTATTAGATTTAGAATAGAATTAGGAAATATTAGCAATTTATTTGATTTAAGTTAGGTTAACTAAATTGACTATATAGTCAATTAAAGCTTGGCATCTTACAAATACTATTTTTTTGTGTTTTAAACAGGTACAGTTAGAAAGAAAGAACACCAGTGGAAGAGCTCACAGATTTCCATTAAAAATATATTAGAGTTTTGCTTTTTTAGTAAATACAAGATAGACCTGACTAAATACGGTTATCCTATACGGTTTTTATTTAAAGTATTTAAAAGTCTTGATTTTTGAGTGAATATAAGACGGACCAAATTCAATACGTTATTTAATAAATTTTTTTTTCTATGCTTTAAAATTTCATATGTCTCCATGGAGCAGAACTGGCAACCTACCCTGTTATTTCTATAAGGTATCGCCCTTCTAACTATTTCCCATTTTAGGTTATATTTAATATTATTATTTTTGAGTTCCCAGATCTTACTGGAAAGTGTAGTGCAACCAGCTTTATGACGTAACTTAAATGAGGAGATATGATTGCTAATTCTTTGCTTAAATTTTATAGTACAACCCAATAAAAAAATTTACTATTCGCAGTAGTTATAGTACATTTATAGATTCCGTTATGGGCCCTACACATACCAGGTTCCGGGCATTTTGATTTAATCCTACAATTACACCTAGGGGGATAATCTTCAGGTTTAGAATTATTTAAGGATAGATCTCTCATATTGCTGCTATTCAAATTATTATGAGTATAATTTTCGTTATTATAAGTAATGTTGTTATCTAAAGCTGTGTAATTATATATCGATCCGTTTACACTATCATTTAGCTCTATAGCCATATCATAATTATCAGCATTATTGGTATTGCTACTATTATTGTTTGTATTTATATTCGAATGCATATTGCTGTTATAGATATCAATGTTATCTTCATTCCCGATATTATCTCTATTTGTTTTGCTCATATTATTATCATTATTATTATTCGTATTAATATTAATATTATTATTAGTTATTCCATGGTTATTGATGTTACCCTTATTTTGATAATTATTGTTATTGTTATTATTATTATTTTTATTTATGATAATATTATTACAATTATTATTGGTATTCATGTTGATATTAGTCCTATTATTCCTGGCTAACGTAATGTTTTTATTATTAATTTTAGGTGTTATAGTGGACATATATATACATGCATATATATATATATATATATATATATATATATATATATAAATTGCCTCCAAATAAAGCATACATAATCTCCGCAAATCCAGAACCTGTGCCTCAACGTTCTTTCTCTGTTACGCACAAATAATGTTACCCATACGTCGAGCATTGATGAAAATATATGATACGAAGATGCTGATGCCGATTAAAAACGATTGAGTGGCCCGAGAATATTACACCAGACTTTCAAACCATGTAGCACTCAATGACCTCCTCTTACAAAAAAGTTAATATTCCACAATATATTTGCAGTACCAATGCTAATGATAATATTTAGAACTCACCCCTAGTCTATTGAGGAAATCTCTTCCGTAGGCATGAATTCCAGCAAGATCCTGTCATCAAATGAAAAATTCCATAGAAACTGTGATATCGAGTATTTCCACCTAAGAAGAGGCAAATGAGGCAGAGGTTTATGTTCGGGACGGACAGTATTTCAATGACATATGGAATATTTCCGGTGGCACCTGATATACAACAGCATCGCAAATAAATATATAACCTAAGACCAAAACACGAATAAGACAATATCATACGAGTCCGCAGGGAAATCTTCAGGAAACATTCTGCGTGACGAACCCCAAAACAGACGGTCTAATGTACTTGAAAAACGTCCTGGGTTTGGAAATCTCAGGGTAAAACGAAAAAGAAGTTAAGCATGGCTACTGTTCTCCACGACTTTAAAATGACACTAAAATCAACATGAAGTACAGCTTTTCTTGGACTAGTGACTTCACACTTCCAAGTCTATGTGTTTCCATGCAGGAGCAGAAGCTTGCTACAAAGTACGTACTGAACCAAAAAGTACGTATGCCAATATATATATATTCTGACAAATTTCCCTGGGGTCGACTTTGCCTTTCATCTTTTCACAGTCGATAATGTACGTACCAGTCGAGAACTAGGACTTGATGTAATCAACTTACCCCACCCACTAACTTTCTGGCCTTGTGCCAAAATTTGAAACCAATATATATATATAAGGCCTTGGATCCCCCCAAATAAAGCCTAAAATATTGATTATTGAAGACATCACTCATGCAATCAGCAGCTGCCCAAATGTGCCACAACCGAATGCGACATGACGTTGTCGCTAAAGCAAAAGACAATGCCATCCAAAAAATATTTAAAAGAAAAAAATTCTCGAAATAAGATGAAAATAGAAAATTACCTGTTGTTGAATGCAATCATAAATATCAATATTCAGAATACAGGTGGAACATTCCTTTTAAAACGTCTACCGAATACAAACGTAACGGGCTGGATATAATTGTTTGGGGCAGAGAAAAAAACCTACGTACCGTCATAAAGGACAGTTGTACTGCTGGTGTAAACATCTTTTCGAAAATCACAAAGAATATGACTACGGACCGCTGCTTCGAATCTTTCAGATACTGAAACCATGTTAAAAATACATATTTATCTATTACTTGTTTCAGTCATAAATCTGCGACCGTGCTGGGGGATCACGTTGAAGAAATTTTAGTCGAATGAATTGACCCCATACTTATTCTGTCGGTCTCTTTTAACGAATCTCTAAATTAAGAAGACATAAACAAACAAATACCGGTTGCTAAGCTTTAGGTGATACACACACACACTTATACACACACACACACATATATAAAATATACACGACAGGTTTCTTATAGTTTCCGTCTACCAAATACACTCACAAGGTTTTGGTTAGTCCGGAGTTATAGTAGAAGGTATCATATAGCGGGACTGAATGTGAACCCATGTGTTAGTTAGTTAGTTAATTTTTTGGCTCAAAAAGCAAAAAAGCAAGGCCATGTAAGGGGACATGGAGTTATGTACAGGGTGGTGTTCATGTAAAGAGTTCAGGCCACTTGTGGTCAAGGGAGACTTTGAACCGAGCGGTCGTCGGCATCTCATGTGGTTGAAAAGCAAGCTTCTTACCACACAGTATTGCCAGCACATACGAATAATTAGTGAACTCGTTTTTGTTATTTAATGCGTAATAGGCAATCTAGAAAAGCTGGGAGTTTGCGAAATATAGATTAATCAGCTAGTAGACACATTAGATCTCTAAACAGAACAGTAAAAATAGGCAAAACTTTTCAGAAGTTGAACTTGTGACATTGTTTTTGTTATCTATATTACAATGATGGAACTGTGTACTTCTCTTAGAATGTGTCTCCTTTCTTTCAGGAAGAATTCAAGTAATTGAAATTCGAAGACAACATTTATATATACACATAAATTTCGAAACATAAAATGAAACAGCATATATTCTAAAGAGTGATACCAAATCAGTGTCGAAGTATCGACTCGAATATTATTCATATCCATGTAATTACAATGAAACATTCGAACCAGATTAATCTGCAAGATATACATCAACACATTACCATCTGAAAAAAATGGCATAGAACCAACCAAAAATCCGTTAATACATGGTTCTTTTCATTTGGTATCCTACGACCGATATGGATTTCCCACTATCATGTAACATCGTCTGGGAATTGACTCCAGGCATAAAAGTTTGTGTAATGAAATGTAAAATGTCTCGAGATGAAATACATAATATATATTTATATTCTAGTGTATTGTCTTCAGTTCGACCATATCGACATTTTGTAAAAAGAGACAGCTGCAAATACGCACACATAGAAACACACCACACATGTACACAAACACTCCTGCTCACACACAACCACAGACATGTGAGTTCATGCGTCTTTGCACAATATCACAATATTCTGATAAAAAAATTTTTTCCTGAAATTATATTTATTTTACTACCTGAAATTTAAGAAAAACAATGAACGTATTAATTTTTTGTTATTTTAAAGACAAGTAAAAGAAAATTGTGTTGGATTATATGCATGTAAAATGTCATTTTTTTTCCCGAAATATAAATTTTTAACAGTAATTCTTAAAATTGCGAAAGGAAATAAAAGTATCTGCATGGAAACAATTTATATTCTGCCTGTTTACAAGTGTCTGTACAGAAACGTAATATGCTGGTTTTTTTACACATGTTTTTCAAACATTCATTTTCTACTGCTTGTTTACATACATGTATGCAGATACTTTATATTCTGTTTGTTGACTTATGTCGGTTGAAATAGCAAAAGAAAGACATCTGAAAGTCTGGTAAATTCTTTGTGTTTTCGTCCTTCAACGCATTTTAGATATCATGGTAAAAGCCATGCTGGAGCATCACGTTCAAAATGTTTGTTCAATGCCATTTGTACCACATTGTAAGTACTAGCGACTCAGTCTCATTATTGAGATTTTCCTTTTTGCTGGAAAATTTGACTTGTGCACAAATGAATCTGACAAGTCATTCTTGCACCAGCTGCACGGTGTTTGCATATTTTCATTCATCATGCTAGTGTGAAATGCATTCAGGTTCCAGTTATAAATCTAATGAACAGTTTAGTCAAGTTTTGTACGCATTTAGGGAGGCAGTTTTATAATAGCGGACCTTTACTATTCCATGTCATTACTCATTTACTCATTCTCATTTAATTGTTTCAGTCATTTTGACTGTGACCATGCTGGAGCGCCGCCTTTAGTCGAAGAAATCGACCCCAGGACTTATTCTTTGTAAGTCTAGTACTTATTCTATCGGTCTCTTTTGCTGAACCGCTAAGATACGGGGACGTAAACACATCAGCATCGGTTGTCAATCGATGTGGGGGGGGACACAAACACAGACACATAAACATACACATATATATATATATATACATATATACGACGGGCTTCTTTCAGTTTCTGTCTACCAAATCCACTCACAAGGCTTTCGTCGGCCCGAGGCTATAGTAGAAGACACTTGCCCAAGGTGCCACGCAGTGGGACTAAACCCGGAGCCATGTGGTTCGTAAGCAAGCTACTTACCACACAGCCACTCCTACGCCTACGGTATAGTTTTCCTAGAATTTTTGAGATGGGAAGTGTTTGGACCTGAGAGTACAGTCATCCAGTTATTTGTAGTAAAACCTCTTATTCCTTGTGCAGAGGCAGGGGAAGGTTTCATCATACTGCTATTGTTGAATGAAAATCGATCTAGCCAGTGTTCTCCGCCAATACGCATGACGCTCACATCCATTCATTTTGTCAACTAAAATATGAACCAAACTAGACTAGGAGTGAATCAGCAGCTGCTTCAATGTATTATATTATGTATGTGTGTATGTATGTATGTATGTATGTATGTATGTATGTATGTATGTATGTATGTATGTATGTATGTATGTATGTATGTATGTATGTATGTATGCATGCATGTATGTATGTATGTATGTATGCATGTATGTATGTATGTATGCATGTATGTATGCACGTATGTATATATGTTTGTATGTATATATGTATGTATGTATGTATGTATGTATGTATGTATGCCTATATGTATGTATGTATGCAAGTATGTATGCACGTACGTATATATGTTTGTATGTATATATGTATGTATGTTTTTTCTTTGAGCTTAATTGAAGTTCTTGAAAGAGTTCAAGCCGGTCGCTAACAAAGCAAGGAGACCTTTTGAGTTGAGAGAGTTCCCGGTGTTTGTAAATATGTGGTTGAGTTGGTGTGTTGGTCGAACTGTCGATGAATACATACAGGTATGTATGCATGCATGTATGTATGTATATATGTATGTATGTATGTATGTATTTATGTATGTATTTCTGCAGGCATGTATACAAGCATGTCCTTGGTAAGATTTTAAGCTATTGTGACGTTAAATACAGGGACCCTGAAAGATAGACAAAAACAAAATTACTCGGCCAATACCAACTTTACACTCTGAACACTTTTAACCAACCACAAACCCATTAGTTGCTGCGGAGCTCAAGGTTAAATCGCTAACTGAGGTGTTCATTCTTGTTAGATGAGATACGAGCATATTCACAAGAAATTCCAAGCAAAATGTCCTCAAAAATAAACTGGGTTTAAAATGCAGAATCTGTGACGAAGAAGTCGAGCCAAAAGGTCATATAGTTTTAGGGCGTTCAATATTGGCTCTAAGAGAATATAAGCTCGGCACCATTGAGTTGGGCAAAACCTTTACTTGACACCATATGGTACAGAGCATGCTAAGAACTTGTGTGAACACTGTTCTGTACAGGTATTCGGGGAAAAAAGACGCAACAGTGTTATTGGATTTTACCAGTCAATACAAACTTTACTATAAACGGCAATCAGACTGATATTATCGTGAATGGTTTAAAAGACAAAGCATTCTGCTTTTGGATACGATTATACTATTTAATAAAAACGTATCTGCCAGGACTACGACAACTTGCAGACAAACTTTCAAATTACATAGAAATAGAAATTTTCGATTAACAGAATCTAGCAATTGAAGACACCGATAACACTAGTCATAATTGGTGCACTTAGAATCATAAAGGAGAATTTAAATGAGTTCCATGGAAAAATTCCTGGTAAATTCGAAATTCACGAAATTGAAAAAACAGTCGTTCCTAACAATATCGCTCACATTTTACGTAAATTTTATCTTTGTAATATTAATTCTGAATTTTTCATACCTTATTATTTATATTTCTATACACTGATTCTAAAATTATTTTCTGTGCTTTAAAAACTACATTATGCTGTGAAATGGCCATTATATAACAATACCTGCACTAGTGCGTGGACGACAGCAGGCAGAAATTGTTGCAAAAAGCCATATCAAAGGATGACAATAATATTGACGAAGACGAGGCAGGTGATGATGGCGATGAAGACGATCACGATGACAACGATGATGATGATGATGATGATGATGATGATGATGATGATGATGATGATTCAAGGCCTGAAATGGTAATGATAACGATAATAATAATAATAATAATAATAATAATAATAATAATAATAATAATAATAATAAAAGCAATAATAATAATAATAATAATAATAATAATAATAATAATAATAATAATAATAATAATAAAAGCAGTAATAATAATAATAATAATAAAAGCAATAATAATAATAATAATAATAATAATAATAATAATAATAATAATAATAATAATAATAATAATAATAAAAGCAATAACAATAAGTGTTGCATAGTGCATTATAAATTAATATAGTGATTAATTTTTTGTTTTTTTTTTGTTAATGTACTGGCTGACTTGGCAAAATGCTGTTAGTCTCTCTGCAGGCAAAAATTCATTATTCTTCCTCTAATAGAAATCTAAAAGCCTAGAAACGGGTTGTATCTATATCTATATCGTTTTATGTGTACGTGCGAAGATAAAACCTACGGGGCAAGAAGAATACGCAGTTGGTACATAGAAGCAAAGATGTACAAGTATTTATAATTCAGTATAGGACGTATATGTATTTACAATATGCACAAAGCTATGCAGAATTTTTGAGAAAGTTCCATGGCAAAAAAGGAAATCAATTGATCATGGTCACAAGCACCCACTTCCCAAATGGCAAGTTTATTTATATTTTACCTGATAGAGCTTGCAACCTGCATTGTAGCAAGCGTTGTAGTACAGATAATGCAAATCATTTCATCAGATGCAGTAACATTGGAGCCAGTCATTTCACATAGTTTCCTAAATGTTTTATCATGCCCTAAAGGAAGAAATTCAAGGTTAACGGCGGTGATATTTGAACTCAAAGTGGAGAGTGTCAGAACGAATAAAGTGTGCCAAACCAGACGATGCTAATTCACCTCTTTTAACATTTAGAATTATATGCATACCGATGTATGTATGCAAACACGCACACACACACACACACACACACACACACACACACTAGCTTTAAGTTAGTTAAAATATGTCTGTTACATATTTCAACTTCTAATGGAAAAATCGCTGCAGCTACTCAGGAGGAAAAAAGTTATGCCCTTATGTTAAAGTCCCCCTATCACCCTAGTGTTGTCCTTCACTCAACAACGTATTCCCATACGCAGTGTTCCTGGCTCTTTAGCCTTCCCCATTGGGAAATAGCGATGAGAGATAAATCTGGGTAAAGTTAAAGCCGGAGCTTTAACTAAAATCAGTCGACAACTTTAACTAAGTTACGCTATCAGACCGCCTGGACGGCAAAACATAGTCAGTATCAGTGCCAACCAGCGATTAGGCTTAAGCTTGTGTTATAAAAATAAATGCGCCCTTTTATTAAAGGCTAGCCAGGCTCATGGGCCCGTTTTCCCGGGTTCTATGGTGTATGTGTTCCCCACCTGGACGAGACGCCAGTCCATCGCAGCGTTAATCATTTTCGCTAGCTGAGTGGACTGGAGCAACATGAAATGAAGTTTGTGCTCAAGAACACAACGCGTCACCCAGTCCAGAAATCGAAACCACAATCTTATGATTATGATGTTGACACCCTAACTATTAATCCACGGGCCTCCACATATAAATACTCCCTTTTAAAGCCTACCCAGGCTCATGGGCCCGGTTTCCCGGTTTCTATGGCGTATGTGTTCCCCAGCCGGACGGGACGCCGGTCCATCGCAGCGTTACTTATTTTAGCCAGTTGAGTGGACTGGAGCAACGTGAAATGAAGTGTTTTGCTCAAGAATACAACGCATCGCCCGGTCCAGGAATCGAAACCACAATCTTGCGATCATGGTGCTGATACCCTAACCACTAAACCACGCGCCTCCACTAAGCGAGTATTACAGCTGTTAAAATATATTTGTGACATTTCAAATTCTAAAAGCAAATTCGCTGCAGTTACCGCGGATAAAATATTCTCACTTATGACAAAAGGCGCAAGAACACCATATCTACCTAGGGTGCCTCCTATCGGATTCCCAGACGCAGAGTTTCTGGATCTTTACCATTCCTCATTGATATACATGTATATACATTGGCTTAACATATAAGAGTACACTCGAACGTTCGAGGACCCTTTCTGCGGAAAAGTCTAGAAAAGAAATATATCCGCTGAAACAGAACTATTGGTAGGACAGTGAGCGATGAATTCGGTATTCATGGTTGAGGCATTATAATACAGAAATATATGCGATCCACGATTGGATAGCCCAACATGCTTTTACACATGTTGACTAGGGGGAAGAAACAGAGAAAGCTCCGAATGTACATGAATGGATTAAATATCAATCTACATGCATGTATTGGGTTGTCCGGTAAGTTCGTGCCGATATTTAAAGGAAAGAAAAAGGTCAATAAATATTTGCCATTACATTTTTAATCAACCAAATATGAAGCATTTCGTTGCACAATGCGTCTCCACCTTTCCTATAACTTGAAAATATCCTCTTCCCAGAATTGAGGTGGCTTCATGGCAAAGAATTCATCAAGGTATCTTTTTACGTCATCCAAGGAATTGACATTTTTACCATTAAGACTATTCTAAAGAGACCTGAATAAGTGGAAATCCGAAGGAGCAATATCTGGTGAATATGGAGGGTGGAGTAGCACATCCCAGCCGAGCTGCAGCAATTTTTTGTCTGGTTCCCAAAGCATCAAGTACAGAAAATGAACTTTCTTATCTTCCATTTTAAAGGGTTCCAGAATTAACACAGGTTATAGGAACATAAACCTTCTTCCACGAAAAGATAGCTTAAACTGTACTCTAAATGGAAGTGTAGTTAAATCCTATTTTATGGACTCAACCATGTTCTAAAATAAGTCGAAAAGTAAGCTACTATAAATAGGCCAGAACTTTCCAGACAAACCAATATTTTATTCAAGGTTTTACGTAACTGTGATCCCTGATACATAGATACATACATACATACATACATACATACATACATACATACATACATACATACATACATACATACATACATATATACATACGTACATTTTAGTTTATCCTTTTGCTTGTTTCAGACATTTGATTGCGTCCATACTGGAGCGTCCTTGAAGTGGTTTTAGCTGAACAAGTCGAGCCCAGGATTTTGTTTATTAAGTCTGGTACTTATTCTATTGAATTCCTTTGCCGAACCGCTATGTTACGAGAACGTAAACACACCATCACTGGGTGACAAACAGTGATGGTGGGGACAAACAAACACAAAGGTACACACACGTAGATATATACATGTATATATATTTATATATACGTACATATTTTAGGGGCTTCTTTCAGTTCCCGCCAATCAAATCTACTCACAAGGCTTTGGTCGGCCGAGGATATAGCAGCCACGCAGTGGGACTGCACTTGAAAGCATGTGGTTGGGAAGCAAGCTTTTTAACCCCCCCCCCCACATAAATATATAAATAATCTTACGTTTGCAATGCTGTAGCATACCACCATGTGGTTCTTACGCTATTTGCATATCATCATACGCTGGCGATTCAGTACATCCTCTGTCTGATTAAGGTACGTGATGAGGATAAGTACAAAAATGGTCCAATATCGGTATCTGTCTCTCCTGCATGGGACTGGAGGCGACTCGCCTGCATGACTTTCAGGTATTTTAACAACCAATGCTATGAAATAGTTGTCCCCCCCAAATTGCTATTCCGCAACGAACCGGCGAACAAGCAACACTCATACATTTAGTATGTGCGGTCGATAATATTTGCAACACCAACACTGCCTTTAATTCACAAATGAATATATATATATAATATATATATATATATATATATATATATATATATATATATATATATTATATATATATAAAGGGAAAGTTTGCGAAAATAAACAAAAGACGAAGACAGGTGGTGTACAAAACAAACAGATGTATTAGTATAGTGCTCAGGAATAGAAAAAGTCTTTTACGTTTCGAGTTTACGCTCTTCTACAGAAGGGTACACAGAAAAAAACAAGGAGAGAAACAAGGAGAGAAAAAATGTGTGTAGTGGCTAACTATCTATCATGGCACCTATATATATATATATATAATATATATATATATATATATATATATATATATATATATATATGTATATATAAATTTTTAGGCGCATATCTGCATCTTGCATCTTCACCGTTTCACGAATCTGTATTTTGAACAGCGTTAAAGTAGAGCACGTTGTTTAAGGTATGTGCAGTGCTACAGTGCCGGGAAACCCGTGCTTATGAAGCAAAATACTTCATTTGTTGGGATGTTTGTGTGTGCTTATGTATGCATGCATATGTGTCAGGTTTATATATATATATATATATATGTTTGTGCATATACATTTTTGTGTATATATATATAATATGTACATGGCATACTTAATATACGCAAATGCAATCACATTCATCATTCATACAAATCACTTAACACATAGATATTCACGAATAGAAATATTTAAATAATCAAGCAACAACACGAGTGTGTATGTATGTATGCATGTATATATGTGTGTGTGTGTGTGTGTGTATTTAGGCACACAGAAAAACACCTTCACTCAACATCAAGATAGATTAACGCAGACACATATACACAAACATTTATACCCCAACATCCAACTCATTTAATTTTATGATCATTGAGTGACTGACGCCGATCTGATATT
>NC_043004.1:99953745-99988745 GCF_006345805.1 Octopus sinensis | reverse complement strand
TGCTGTAGCAAGTAAATATATCTGGTATACTGGATACGTATAACTCGCAAAGTTATAGGCTATGTGATGAATTTTCAATACCTTACGGAGTATTGCCTTTATTTTGTGAAGTGTACTTTTTATATATGGGTTTGTGTGTATGCACACGTGACCATGTGCGCATATGAAAAAATATACAAGATTCTATATATTTTCAGCTAACTAGCAAAAAGTCTGTGCCCTTGCCTCTCTCTCTTCCACCTGATGCGCACACACTCACACACACACATCTATATATTTAAATCCATGTGTGTTTATGAATGTACATATATGTATATATATATACACATGCATATAGATATAGGCACACTCACATGCACATACACAAACACGTGTATGTATGTAATCCTTCTTTTTTTTTAAACTACGTATTCCTTTTAAAGCAAGTCCTAAAATCGTGGCACCAACTAAGTTGCCTGGTAATGATTGGCTGTCAAATAAATAACACTCAACCGACTGGAAATCAATATGGAATTGGAAAAGAAGCTAATTCTTCATTTCTTCTTTTCTTTTTTTTCTTCTTTGTTTTAATCTCTCTTAGTGATGTATGTGGATGTAAGAATGATGAATGCATATGTATATGTACTCATGTATGCATGCATATATATATATATAGATATATATATATATATATATATATATATATATACATATGTGTGCGTGTGTGCGTGCGTTGGTGTGGGTGTATATGTATATACACATACATATATATGCATATGCATATATAAGTATGTATAAGTACACACACACACACATATATATATATATATATATATACGTGCGTGGGTGTTTCTGTGTGTATATTTGCTTCTAAATTTGCGCGCGCGTGTGCTACTATACTTACATATCTATACCTACTGACGTATGTCTATGTGTAACTTTACTGTCGCCTGCTTATATATATAACACCGATATGCTAATAAGCACTCCTGACTATCTCGGTGCCTCGAGCTGGCAGAAACGTTAGCGTGCCGGGCGAAATGCTTAGCGGTATTTCGTCTGCGTTACGTTGTGAGTTCAAATTCCGCCGAGGTCGACTTTGCCTTTCATCCTTTCGGGGTCGATAAATTAAGCACTAGTTACGCACTGGGGTCGATGTAATCGACTTAATCCGTTTGTCTGTCCTTGTTTGTCCCCTCTATGTTTAGCCCCTCGCGGGTAGTAAAGAAATATATATATTTACTCTTATCCTCTCTTATATTTATACACGTATAAAAACACACTCTTGGACACACACACACTTTTGGACACACACACGCGCGCTCACACATTCTCATTTACATGCTTGCTTGCGTATATATCTGTGTATTTTTATATGTGCATAGTGTGTCTGTTTGAGAGTGTGAAAGAAAAATGTAGTGAAACTGAATATCTTTATGAGCCGTAACTCTGAGTTTTATACTTTTTTGCTGCTGTTCGCGTCTAGTATCCATTGTGCTTAACAGGGTATTAGACTTAATGCATATATTGTGGGTCTGCTGATCTGTAACCTTGATACTAATGATGATATCTTACTTCCAGAAATTTTCCAGGTATTTCTCGAAGTACTTTTATCCTTGAGTACCTCTTCTTTCATACAGATTTGCAGCGCATGGACAATGCTTCTGATCAGCCTTATTTTATGCTGAATGTTTCGTGCACTGGACCTGCTTTTTAGCACATGTTTGCCCGGTCAAGACGGTAGAGCTGGCAGAAACGTTAGCACGGCGGGCGAAATATTTGGCGGTATTTCGTCTGCCGTTACGTTCTGAGTTCAATTTCCGCCGAGGTCGATTTTGCCTTTCATCTTTTCGGGATCGATTAAATAAGTACCAGCTACGCACTGGGGTCGATGTAATCGACTTAATCCGTTTCTCTGTTCTTGTTAGTCCCCTCTATGTTTAGCCCCTTGTGGGCAATAAAGAAATAAGAAACGTTAGCATGCCGGGCGAAATGCTTAGCGGTATTTCGTCTGCCACTACGTTCTGACTTCAATTTCCGCCGATGTCGACTTTGCCTTTCATCCTTTCGGGGTCGATTAAATAAGTACCAGTTACGCACTAGGGTCGATATAATCGACTTAATCCGTTTGTCAGTTCTTCTTTGTCCCCTCTGTGTGTAGCCCCTTGTGATCTGTAAAGAAATAAGAATCGTTAGCACGCTGGGCAAAATGCTTAGCGGCATTTCCTCTAAGTATGAACTCCGCCGAGGTCAACTTTGTTTTCTATCGTTTAGGGATCGATAAAATGAGTACCAGTTGAACACTAGGGTGGATGTAATCGACTTACCCCTTCCCTTAAAATTTGATGGCCTTGCACCAAAATTTGAAACCTATATTTTGTCAGATGCAAATACTGAACGCTTCCTAGTATATCGTTGTAATATGTGTTTAAGAACCACAAACGGAACATAGAACTAGAACTTGGACCATTCTTCACTCAAATTGGCGAGGCATCTTGGAAAACTTCTTTGTTCAACCATACCTGAATTAGAGTATGTAATCTTATAACCTATACGCGTATACTTGTACACTTATGTAATTGTTCCCGAAGGTGCTAAATTTAATAATCGACCACTTTACATCTTTTACCAAACCTACTACATTGGCATTATAGCCCTAGAAACTCACGACTTGCAAACCCAGGTTGTAAGCAATACATACTATTAGTTTGGCGACATCCTGTACAAATAGATTATGGGACAATCGGTCAAGTGAAGACTGCAAAACAGTACATGCAGAGCAAGGGCACTTAGCATATCTCTTTACTCTTTACTCTTTTACTTGTTTCAGTCATTTGACTGCGGCCATGCTGGAGCACCGCCTTTAGTCGAGCAACTCGACCCCGGGACTTATTCTTTGTAAGCCCAGTACTTATTCTATCGGTCTCTTTTGCCGAACCGCTAAGTTACGGGGACGTAAACACACCAGCATCGGTTGTCAAGCAATGCTAGGGGGACAAACACAGACACACAAACACACACACGTACACACATATATATATGTATATATATATATATATATATATATATATATATATATATATATATATACATATATATGACAGGTTTCTTTCAGTTTCCGTCTACCAAATACACTCACAAGGCATTGGTCGGCCCGGGGCTATAGTAGAAGACACTTGCCCAAGATGCCATGCAGTGGGACTGAACCCGGAACCATGTGGCTGGTTAGCAAGCTACTTACCACACAGCCACTCCTGCGCCTATGCTACTCTTTCCTCTCTTTATCCTGGTATATTAGATAATATCCTTTTCCTGTCTTCCTCATTAAATAATGCTGTTAACATATATCACAAGTTTAGCGTCATTGACCATACACTTCGAAGACGAAATTGATCTCACCGACTATGTGAATATCTGTCTTTGCTTGACTTTCCACTACCCTAGTTTATACACAAAAATGATTGGCGCGGATCTTTTGAAAATATAGATGCGCGCTACCCATACGATCCAGTTTGCCAATGTGCAAAAGGAGGTCCATTGCATCGAACCTTGTTCAAAGACATGAATTGCTCCAGACGTAACGACACAAGGTGGATAGACGGAAATTAACTGGTAACACATCGGCGGGGAGTGTAACTACTGTTGAAAAGTCCTGCTTCATCACAACGAGTCACCTTTATTATGTGTGAGAACTAATTATAGAGGGAACGCGTCTGTGGAATATTCAATTACACACACATTCATGTAATGGGTAGGGTCGTTTAGCCGGACTACCAAAGCGCAACTGTTACTTAATTTATCGACCCCAAAATGATGAAAAGCAAAGCCGACTTCGGCGGAATTTGAACTCAGAACACGAAGACAGATGAAATACCGCTAAGCATTTTGCCCGGCGTGCAAACGTTTCTGCCAGCTTCCCACCTTATGTATATCTATATATTAATATATATATATATATATGTATTTATATTGTGTATACATACAGACATATATATATATATATATATATATATATATATATATATATATATATATATATAATATTATATAT
The DNA here is from genome assembly GCF_006345805.1 of Octopus sinensis. Classification (NCBI taxonomy): domain Eukaryota; kingdom Metazoa; phylum Mollusca; class Cephalopoda; order Octopoda; family Octopodidae; genus Octopus; species Octopus sinensis. Next base: position 99,984,715 of record NC_043004.1, on the reverse strand, counting down.
ATATATATATATATATATATATATCAAATAAGCAACAAAAATATTCTTGTTGCTTATTTTGATTTTAATCACCTTTTTGAAATTGTATGGATAATACTGTACTAAATTCTGGTGCCTCAACTTAAGTACCATATTCATCCTAATCTCCCTCTCTCTCTCTCCCTGTATATATATATATATATATATATATATATATATATATATATATATTATATATATATATATATATATATATTATATATATATATATATATGTATATATATATATATATACATATATATACATATATATTTATATGTGCGTGATATGTGCCTTTATTTTCTTCTCTTACTCTGTCCGTCTACCTATGTAGAGAACCCAGTATTATCGTACAGTGCTCTATGAACGAACCAGTAAACCAATAAGCTATCTTATTTTTAATGATGATCATTATTTCACCTTGGACTGCCCAATATATCCTCCAACTGGGACTTATAATTATAAAGCAACCGAATAAGGAAAAATGAAAAATAATGTCACAAAAATGAAAAATTAGCAGTCAAATACCTAGACAGCATCTCTAGAGTCACTGAAGATGTAATACATCACACTCAATTATATTGGCTATTGTACTTTTCACAGTTCGCATTTCTGTTTGTCGATTTCTCATTTTGTCATTTTTTTTCTATGTATTTTTGGCTCACTCTTTTTTGCCGCCAAGCACTTCCTGAATATCTCTATCACTCTCTTCTCTTAATGACCCCATATTTTTTGCTCACACTCTTTCTATGTCTCTGCAACTCTTTCTTTTCCTCTCTAAGATTTTTTCCTGATACTTAATCTTCACTTCATTTATTGGTAAACCGGAAAATATGACATAGAAATCCATCAATATAATATTCAACGCATTATTAACGTTTGCTTAATTCGCGCCAGCGAATATTCGTTGCGCCTATTACCATGTGCACTCTAAGTAATGAATATCGTGCTAAGATGAACTGAAATTGTACTTCCTAAGTTCATGTGAATCTACCTACTACAAAACTTCTGATTATATATTTATGCATCCTAACCAACACTTCCAAGATCAATTTTGCAAAACGGAACACTACTATTTTCGGAGCCCACTTTCACCTCTCAAAATAAAAGATTTAGAGTCTAAATTGGGATAGAATCCTTAAGTCTTTTCAATGTATGTAGATAAGAACACGAAATTAAATTTAAAGTTACGGTTCTCCTTTCTTTGTAGAACGATCTGTTTATCATCAAATATGAACAAGGTAGACATCATTTGTTGTACGATTCTGAATGCATAATTTAACGTTAGAGCAAATCTAAGGCTGTGAATATGACACTTGTAAACTTGAGGATATGCTTTATTCTCTGTACACCAGAATGATCTGATAATAATATATTTTGTACAAAGTAACGATAAAACTAATCAGTAAAGGAAATTAATGTTTCTCGCGTCTTTATCTCTAAAACTTCTAACAACACTATCAAAATCAATTTCTCTGGCAGCATTTTATTCAATACTTAGTCTTGCTAAGTCAACATGTCGCTGTTGAGATATGAGAGACCTTACAGTATTTTTCGTATGTTTGCTATAACATATTGGTGTTTGTGCAACTATAGCTAAAACTATTAATAGTATTCTAAAACTAACACAGACATTTGGAAATATCTCTTAGATTTTCTAATCAGTTAACAAATTTAACAATGTTAAAATATTCGGATATGAATTTCCAAAACTTTTTTCATGTGCTGACAGTAAATTTTCCATTTCTGACGCAAATATTTTATCGTTAACCTCAGTAGGATATATGTGCACTGAAACTTGTGCTTTTTCTGTAGCTCATGTTTATTCTAGACATATAGGAATATTCTAGGAGAAATTAAAATGTCCAACCAACTGCTTAAAAACAGTAAAACTGCAGTTAGTCCTGCAACAGCATCATAACACAAAACATTAACCATCGATTTCCTGGAGTAAACATTTTCTAACAACTCATCAAAGTTCTCTTCACCAGGATTTCGTCAGGTATTATCTTACGGTGCAACCTCCCTTTACACGTTCTTCTCCAATCTCATGTAAGAGTTTCATGTTCCACATGATCTCATTCCATGTCTTTAGTCTGTAATTTTACTTGTTTCTTATGTTCATCAAATCTTCAAAGAGATTGTCAATGTTAAATGCCTTCACATCCAAAAATGATTCTTTTTTTTTTTTTTGGCAAATATGTATTCGAGTCAAAGCTTAAACTCCAGCAGACAAATTGAATGCATAAAGAACACTATTTACTAGTGCTCGCATTGTAATCACTTTATTTCTTGAAGGAAGTGAGATATTCCTGTCACCAACTTTAAGATTTGCGAAATGTAATGGCAGTGAGAAGTAAACAGTGTAGTATCATCTACATAAGTGCATGTATGATTCGTGAGTAATCCCCATAATTTTGAATGGGAACTAAAGAAATTATAAATCGGTTGGATTTTTCCAACCTATGATGTTGCTTCTGGCATGCAATTACTTGCATCGCTTCCACACTCATTTAATGTGCAGCAAACACACAGAGCAAAGATTTTCATTAAACACTGTTGCGTATTTTTGGCTCTGATGCAATTGTAGTTTCCCGTTGTATTAGCCACGTTATCACATGCATGCTTCCGGCAGGCACTGAGATGATTGGCGTTCTCTTGCAAGCTGTTAGTATTTAGATGAACAATATGTTCTCTGTGTTTATTTGTGCACTTTGTGAACTTAAGAAAACATACATTATACCTAAACATACTTTGAATCAATACATCTAAATAGATATCTTGTCTGATTCCAGAGGCTGGAAACTTGTGTTACGTCTATCACTGCATAATTTAAAAGATCCGTTCTTTTGAGGTACGCCGTTTCACTATTTTGGAACAGTGAAATTTGAAGTTTGAGAAAATATATTGACAAAAAATAAAAAAGGAAAAGAATCTGAGGTAATATGACAAGCAAAATAAACACTAAATTTAAGTGTTTAGACTAGTAGTGCAGTATTTAGATTACGTACCACATAATTCTATTCTCTTTTCATCCGTTGACCTTAGAAACGCGTTGATATCCTTCCATTACATTCTGATATTCTCTGCACATCTCCTTGACGATCGAAAGATTTGATTGGTCAAAGACATTTTGGGAGCATATATTTGCATAATTATCTACTAATTAATTTTCTTGTAACTATCTCGTAAGCGCTAATGCTAAACCAATTGAAATTTCAGATTCAGGAACGTCATTCTAAGTTACATATATTGGAAAATGATAATGCAGTATGCAAGTGTTGTAATTTAATTATAACAAAAATGCATAAATTTACTTGAAATGAATATATGAATTCTGTAAACCAGAATAAGTATATATTTTCTTTTTTTGCAAACTCCAAATTAATTTCAGGTATGCTTAGGAAGCTTACTACATAAACTATAGAAGTAAAAAAGAAATTAAATTAAATATATTATAAACGGTAGTCTGAAGATTTATTCAATCGATAGTTTACGATAGATCTCTTAAACAGTTGAGCACGAACATTATTATTGCGTTCGTGAATTTTGTTTCGTGTGACGAGTTAGCTAAAGACGTAGGAGGTTTAAATATACCGTATATATTGATTTCAAATTTTGAAACAAGGCCAGCAAGTAGATAGACGATTACATTGATCCCCAGTTCTCAACAAGCCTTGCTTTATCGACTCAGGATGAAAGATAAAGTCTGCCTCGGCGGAGTTTGAACTCAGAATGTCAACATAGAGGAAATGCCGCTAAGCATTTTGCCCTGCGTGCGAACGATTCTGCCAATTCGCCTCCCTAGCTGAAGCATATATTGATAGAAGCATCACAAAGCTAATATACTCTGTGTGTGTGTGTGTGTGTGTGTGTGTGTGTGTGGTGTGTGTGTGTGTGTGTGTGTGTGTGTGTGTGTGTGTGTGTGTGTGTGTGTGTGTGTGTGTGTGCGTGCGTGTGTGCGTGTGAGATATACTTTCTATTTCAGTGTATCTCTAAAAAACCATTATGGAAAAAAATTCCCTCCTGCTGTTGTTCAGTGAACTTTGTGCGAAGATTACGTAAAATAAATCTCTAGTTATAGTACAGTGCGGTAAAACAAAAGGTGAGATTGGACAATTAATACAGAACGCAGAAATCAGTTTCACACATCGGTTATGATAGCAAAATTTCGTCTACAAAATTACAAATTTTGACTTAAAAGAAAAAAAGAAGCATCTGTTAGAAATTGAGAAACGTAATTTTCGTGCACTTAAAAATTTTTTCCCTTCCGTTTTTTATTATTGGTGATTTCGTGAAATTCCTTTGATCAACATTCTTTGATCCTAATGTGCACCAGAAATGTGATTAAACTTAAAAATTGATAGTTCTGTGTTACTGATAGCGTTGTCTTTCTCTTTTAAAATGAAAATTAAATATAATATACGATTAATGAGTCTAAATTAGAGTATTTCGGAGGATATTTTTTATACAAATTTTGGTTTCGGAAATACAAATCTTGAAAACCTTAACTTGAATATAATTTGGAAAATTTTGGACGTCCGATTCAAACTTACATAAACACAATATCAGTGTTTATCAAACCATAGCTGATAATCTTGTGCAAAAGTACAACCATTCATTTGACAGGGAGAAATGATCTGTTTGTCTGGTATAAATAATCGACATTGCAAATATATTTTAGTAAAGTTATGCTTTTGATCGGAAGTGATATTTAGGCGTTTATCTTTCCAACTTTCACAAAGACGATATTCGGCTATGCCAGAACTATTCAAGCAAACTTATAAATCATAGTCATTCTACTGAAGAATAAGATCTCAAGCAGAAAGCATCAAAGCTGATGAACATTCAAGCATACGTAAATGTCGAAGTACGAGGGACAAAATATTGACCTTCGAAATCTCTGAGAGGAATATCCTCTATACCAACAGATAGTCCTACCACCACTTCATAAAGATGAGCTGGATACTATCTTATATAATATTTTATGTGCTGCATATACGAATTCCATAAGAGGTAGATGTTAACATGCTAACCTATAATTTTAGGCCAGGGTCTCCAGTGCGGTATTAAGTCAAGGATTCATTGGAGGGCGAAATGATTCCATGCTACCAAAATAGTCCATGAAATGAAAGTGTCCTCCTCACGTTTACTTTCTTCAGCATTTTTCTCCAGTAGATCATGAACGATTGCGTTGATATTATTTTGACCCTATTATCTTCCATTGAGAACCTCATATATCTAAGACTTGTCGACTATAGTTATGGGCAAACACGAAGGCCGATGCATTGTTCGAGTTTCTCACCTACCTTGATGGATCCTTCTTTAAGACTGGAACGAATTTTGGTGTTGCAGAATCAAACTGATCACGACTTCCAACCGTGTCATCACAACAGAGAGCTATGTCCGAAGAGGGAAACTAAATGAGGACAATAATTAATAATAGAAGATAATGACATAAAAATTTATAGAACAACTGTACAGGCAATGACCATGCTGAAGGGCATGATCATATTTTGCACGCATTTTTATTGCTTGTTTTCGTACGTGCATGTGGGACACAAATCCACACTGGAGAAACAAGACGATACTGGTAATGGAAAGAGAAGCTGTTAGAACTTTAGCATTGTATACTTTGACAGCATTGCAAATGAGCAGCTCTGGGAAACCATCTGCGTCACATCGGCCTGCTTTAAACCTTCTCATAGCGTAAAGAAGTTAAATCTTAGAAAATATAGTCATATAAGTTCCAGTATCTTTGAATTGACTATTTTCAACGAATTTTCCAGGGAGAAACTCTTTTACTCTCTCTTTTACTTGTTTCAGTCATTTGAATGCGGCCATGCTGGAGCACCGCCTTTAGTCGAGCAACTCGACCCCGGGACTTATTCTTTGTAAGCCCAGTACTTATTCTATCGGTCTCTTTTGCCGAACCGCTAAGTTACGGGAACGTAAACACACCAGCATCGGTTGTCAAGCAATGCTAGGGGAACAAACACACACACACACACACACACACACACCACACACACACACACACACACACACACACACACACACACATACACATATATATATACATATATACGACAGGCTTCTTTCAGTTTCCGTCTACCAAATCCACTCACAAGGCATTGGTCGGCCCGGGGCTATAGTAGAAGACACTTGCCCAAGATGCCACGCAGTGGGACTGAACCCGGAACCATGTGGTTGGTTAGCAAGCTACTTACCACACAGCCACAGAGGAAAAAGAAAAAGATTTTAAAATATCAACGTGGAATAGACGAGCAAATCATAGGCGCAGATGTGGTCTGGAAAGTAGCTGCATCAAACAGGAAAAACTGGTGCTTAACATACCATTGCAGCGTTAATACGAATCCATCAGCTTTTGAGAATATGACGGGTCTGTAAAAGAGCAAACATATGCATGATTATGGATGTGTGTATATGTGAGCTTCTTTGCATATGTGTCTATACATTCCTATATTCATATACTAGTATGTGTGTATGTATAGTTATATATATATATATATATATATATATATGTGTGGTGTGTGTGTGTGTGTGTGTGTGTGTGTGTGTATACATAACTATAAATGTTTGTGTGTGTGTGTAAGTGTGGGTATGTGTAAGCGTGCACGCGGGTGAGTGCGTTAAAACGTACATATATATATACATACATATATATATATATATGTATATATATATATATATATATATATATATATATATATATATACATATATACACACATACATGTACATGCCTACATATATATGCATATATATACATGCATAAATGGGTAGAGGGTCTCCAAAAACGTGAACAAAATGAGAAAGGAGAGCATAAAAGACAAAAGCATGGAAAACGAACTTTTTTCGCGCAACGAAAGAAACAAGTAGAGAAACGAGACAGGCAGCATAAACAACATTCCCTTCATCAGTTTTCCTCTGTTTTATCTACTCCGCGTTGCGAAAGTAGGGACAAGACGCTACTTCGTTAAAACAGTCCTTAACGCAAAGCCATAACGAGGTGAAGTGGTGAACGCTGAAAAAACGAGCTTTGAGAAAAGTGACTCTCTCGTGGCTCTTACGTGACCAATGTCTATCTATCTTTCTTTCTTCCACTTCCTTGCTAAAGATAAGACGTGCTTTTGCCTGTCTCTTCTCAAAGCTCGTTTTTCCAGCGTTCCCCACTTCATATCGTTATGGCTTAATAGCCCTCACCGTTTGTTTTTACTGTTTTGCTCTTACTATCCTGTTTTTGTTATATATATATATATATATATATATATATATATATATATATATATATATATATATATATACACACAAACGCGCACACAGACATATGTTTTATAGGAAAATCCACTACAAATATATATTCACATATCCAAAGGACCAATGTCCCAACTGGTAATTCATTATTTTCATTTTATATCTTCATCTTATCTTATTCTTGGGTATACTGTCCATTTGTATATTTAATTTAGCTTTATTCCATCGTTAAATAACTTTATAGTCACCACTTTGGGACACTCCCACACGCTCGCACTCCACGCATATTTACATCTGTATATATGTATGTGTGTGTATGTGTGTGTATACGGCATTGCACTTTGCTAATTGTCTTGTATTATATCAACTGTGGTGTATACCAATTCTTCTCTAGTTTATTTCCAGTGTTCAGTTTTATTTATTTTCACATATATGGAAACTTAACCACGTGAAGGGATGTTTGTATCCAATGAAATACTAGTCCAATGCCTAGTATTTTTGAGGAATGAAACTCCCTTAAAACAATAGGTATATATAAAGCATATAGTTTATATCCATTTAAAAGAAGAAAAGGGAAGAACATTGAGATAAGGAAGTTAATAATTGTTTATTATTAACAAATAGGACATACTCACTAATTACACCTGTTTCAATTGCTACTCAACAATTTCGTTACAAATTTGTACATAAAACTTGCATTTATGTGGCATGAGTAATTTCATCAGAAACAAAAAAAATGTACCTTTGGATGTTATATGTGGACTTATAAACAGACATATTTTTATATATAAATAAAAACCTTTTCTTAATTTTTTATACACATCTCTAAACAATGTCAGTTGTTTACTCTTCTCGATATGCATGTTTGTCTTTTCAGTTCTCATTTTTTTTACCAAAAGTTTTTGATATTCTATTTGTATCTTTTTCTCATTTCAACTCTTTCAGAATTTATCCATATCTTGTGCAGTTATTTTATATATATATTCGTTTTGTTATCAAGCTATTTTCTTATCTCTTGGATTTTTCATGTTAAGCCAACTGTTTGCAATCATCAGTGAGTTTTTTCGTTTCTGCCTTACTAACATTTTAGCATTCCACTGTGTATCCCACACTTCTATTGAAAGCATAAGGAGACACACAAAAACACACGAGCTCTCGCATGCACACACGTCGTGCGTAATCTTATCACACTTAGCCTGACCAAATTTATTTTTCTTCTGAAACTCAATTTGTTCCCCCACATCTCTCTCGTTTCATCTATCTATCTATCTATCTATCTATCTATCTATCTATCTATCTATCTATCTATCTATCTATCTATCTATCTATCTATCTATCTATCTATCTATCTATCTATCTATCTATCTATATATATATATATATATATATATAATATATATATATATATATATATATATATATAATATATATATATCTGCAGACAGAAAGATAGATAGATAGACAGACAGCTTTAACTTACCTAAAATCTTACCACTTCTTAGTACTTCTGTCCCTTTCATCTGCTCATATACAAACACACATACTCCCTCTCTTTATTCTCATATCTTTCAATTCATTTGTTCACTCCATTTACTATATATACATACACAAGCGCGCACCCACGCATTCACACACACATACATACAGATGTATGTACACACGCACACACACACACACACACACACACACACACACATATATATATATATATATATATATACATATATATATATGTAAATACATATTTATATATATAAATATATATAAATATACATATATATATAGCTATATATATGTCTATATTTATAAATAAATATACACACCCAGATATACATATACATATATAAAATACATATATATATATAATATATATGTATATATATATAAATATACATACACACACACACACATATATATATATATAGATATATATAAATACACACTCACACACACATATATATCCAACCATCCATACATACATACATACATACATGTAAACATACATACACTCACAAATACATGCACACACAAACACATGCATATATTTCACACTCTCTCCTTGACACGAATGCACATGCTGCACGACCGCACGCACACCTTCCTCTCTCTCCCCTTTCTCTCTTTCTCTCTCCATGAACCTTCCTTTTGCGTTTTTGGCTTTTCCTAAAGATTGCATCTTTTCTAAAATGAAAAAGAAACCAAACAAACATACGCGCTAAAGAAAAATAAACTAAAATGAATTTTTTTTTTTCCCTCATTCTTAAAAAATTTTGAAGAATTTCCCACTACAGAAAATACAATATAAAGTTTTATAATAAAAGAGAAGCAAAACAATACAACAGAGAGTTCACATAAAATAATATCATCCGATTTAAGCATTGGTTAAATTCTTCAATAAGGTTGAATTTCTCTTTTCTCTTTTGGTTGTGAAAGAATGAAAATATCTAATTTTCCAGTGGCAACTTTCTCTTGATCACTATCTTGTTTAAATATTGCGCACTGACAATTTGGAATTGATGACCTGCCATTGATGGTGCCATTCCTTAACCTTTCCAAGTCCATAACTTCTGGCTGTGTGATGTAATAGACCATTACATATATAACGTATTCTTGCTGTAAAAGCCAGCTGTCACCGAGTTAACCTCCTCTCAGACCACGGCTGCTGGCAACATTCTATAACGACTACTGCTCCTGCTGCTGCTGCTACTACTACTACTACTACTACTACTACTACTATACAACTACTACTACTGAATAAGCAACTGCTGTTGCTACAAACATAAAGTTTCTGGTTACAAAAGCAGCTGTCAGAGAGCTAAACCTTTCGCAGACTACAACTACAGGCAGTGCTTTGTAGAAATTAGCTGTTGATACTTCTCCCCGCCTCTTCCTCCTCCTCCCCTCTTCTTCCTTCTCTCCTCCTTCTTTCCTCTTCCTCCACTTCCAACTCCTACAACAACAACAACAACTACAACTACTACTACTACTAATAATAATATTAATAATGATAATAATGCTATCAACACCACCCCAGTCATTACCACCATTGCCGTCGCCGTAACTGAGCCACCGCCGCCACCACTAACATCCCACCACCATACCACCACCGCCACCGCTACCAATACTTCAACTAGTAGCGGCAGCAACCCCACCACCAATCACATCATCATTATCATCATCATCATCATCAGCAGCAGCAGCAGCATCAGCAGAAGCACCACCACTACCACCACCTTCATCATCTTCATCATCCTCAGCACCACCACCACCACCACTAATACCACCATCACTACCACCACCTCCGCCGCAGCCAGTGCCATTACCATAATCACTATGGCCACCGCCGGCGACGACACTGCCACCACCAACATCACCACCGCCACCACCACCACCACCACCACCACCACTACTACTACTACTACTACTACTACTACTACTACCTTCTTGTAAGTAATGCTAACGCTAATGTTTTCCATGATCCATAGCTGCTGGCTATTAGGTATTCTATTTTAAATGTAAATCATGTTCTCAACATGCTAACCTTTTCACAGTCCATAGCCACAAGCATTGTGCAATATTTACAATAATATATAAGAACTCTAACTGTAAACCAAGTTGTCAGCAAGTTAATATCCTCGCAGTCCATAGATGCTGTTAGTAATAGTCATTGCTTCCTCTCTATTCTAATTTTATGAATTAAAATTTCGAAGTTATCTCCCTTCCACACATAGACATATTCACATGCGCTCGCGCGCACACACACACACACACACAGACACTCTCTTACACACACAAGCTTTGTTTAGCAGAATTCATATTTCGGCAAAGGATGCTTTTCTCTCTTTGTTGCGTATTCTAACATTTTAGTATTCTATTTATCTGTTGCACCCAGAGGCTTAAGCCATGCTGGGACATCGTACTATTATTATTAATTTAATTAGGTGGGTCCCTTTTAATAAATTTCAATGAAGTAAAATCTCAAATTTCTTTCCATTGCCATTATGGAGAGAAATGATTATTGAGCTAATTTTTCTCCCTAGTACTCGTCTAATTTGAATAAATAAAAATTGAAAATTCCATTACATTTCTTATGTTTGCACCGATTTGACTACGCTATCGTTTACTGCAGTGGTACCCAACCTTTTTATTAAAATGAGTCTTCCCATGCTTAAATATATATATATATATCTTTATCCCCGTCTGTCTTGATAGACAATGGGTTGCGCCAAGGGTGGGGCCTACTTTGATGATGTGCAGCGTCTGCTGTGACTGAACAGTCCAATTCTAGAGTGGCAGTCCTTGGTACAGTCCTTGGCAGTCCTTGGTACAGTCCTTGGAACATCGATGGGTACGTGTGGGGTGTTGCTGCAGTTGTCCTCCTCCTGTCCCGCCTGTCCAACCACAGCTGTGCTCTCCTCTCCCTATACATAGGGAGAGTTTACGAAAAAAACAAAAGACGAAGACAGGTGGTGTACAAAACAAACAGACGTATTAGTATAACGCTCAGGAATAGAAAAAGTCTTTTACGTTTCGAGCCTACGCTCTTCTACAGAAAGGGACACAGAAAAAACAAGGAGAGAAACAAAGAGAGAAAAAAAATGTGTGTAGTGGCTCATATATAAATTCTCTATTTGGAATGACCAAGTTTAAAAAAACTGGATCTCACTCATAAGGGAATCTTACATTGTGTATAAACTCTATATTTGGAAGGACCCATTATTTTAAACTCTGTTGGATTTTTGGACTTTACTCACAGGGTATTGGAATACTACATATATACCATTCTGCCTAAAAATGGATTTACAACTTCAATATCCATACACATCTTGCATATATTTTCTTTCCTCCACCCATTCTCCATTTTGTATCACATCTAAACTAACTATGACTTAACTATCCTCTCACACCGTCTCTGATGAAGGGATATAATTTAAAAATATCCTGGAAACAGCTGTAAGACCTTCTAGCTATAAATGTTCTAATATCTACACAGCCTTGGTTCTTTATCTCATTACGCAAAAAATTCTTATATGTATATATATATATATATATATAACTAAATTCAAAATTTCATAAATATATATATATATATATATAATAATAATAAATATTAGGGAATAAATCCAAATTTACAGGGAAAAAATCAGATTTAGGATTAAATCCAATTTTATAGTAAAATATTATATAATATTATTAGAGACAAAACCACTATTTTGCAAAACAAACAAGGAAAGACTTAATCAATACATAAAATTTTAATAAAAAGTCAAAAAAACCGCCACTACAATTGTTTCTTGTCTTGATCGACAATCTTCAGGTGGACTTCCAATAAGTCAGTTTCAAATTATGAAGATTGTCGAGCAAGACAAGAAACAATTGTAGTGGCGGTTTTTTGACTTTTTATTAAAATTTTATGTATTGATTAAGTCTTTCCTTGTTTGTTTTGCAAAATAGTGGTTTTGTCTCTTATAATATTATATATATATATATATATAACTAAATTCAAAATTTTATATATACATATATATATATATATATATACATATATATATATATATATATTATATATATATATAATATATATATATATATATTATATATATATATATATATATATATAACCAAATTCAAAATTTTATATATACATATATATATATATATATATATATATATGAAATTTTGAATTTAGTTCACAGACCCCCCAGTAATAACTTTGCGGATTGCAGGTTGGGAACCACTGATGTAGTTTATGAATTAAATATGTCTTATTTAGCTGTGATTAACGGGAATTTAAACATTCTATTTTTTTTAAACTATGCCCAAAACGTTGAAATAATGCTAATACTTTTTCATATATGAATATTGCTTAGGCTAGGGCTTAATGCAGGGCACGGTGCATAACGTAGACTCACCTAAACTGTATCAGAATAAAAGAAGATATACATGGCTGGAATATTTTTGATTTTAATTAACCTAAATCAGGGCTGACTTGTTAAAAGAAACAAGTGCACCTCTTCTTTTTATCTTGGTTATGAATGAAAAAATGTTTCCGTAACTGTTGTTATTATTTAGATCCCAGAAGGCCCTCATTGGGAAGAATCATAGCCATGTGGAGTAATTTTCAGGTACGACATTATCCAAATGTTCTTCTATACTTAATGGGATAGGATAGGATTCGCAGAAAATTCATTCGCACTTTCTAGTAGGCCAAACAAACACATTTAGATTTCCTAGTTAATTCTTCCGTTCCATTTTTTTAGATTAGTGTAACAGGAATTACTGCTTGTGGTGATTTGTAATGAATTAGATTAAAAAACACAAAACATCTTCTTGGATTGTTACTGAAGGAGATTCTGCTGAAGATGGCATCAACGTGAAATACTTACTAATTGATTAGCTAACGCATAAATCAATTTATCAATTGCTTCATTAGTCATTCAATTAATTTAATCAATCAATCAATCATTCAGTCAGTCCTTAAATTAATTACTTAAGTTTTATTAATTTGTTTATTTGTTACAAATAGGCTAAATAGTATTAACATACGTTATATTTGCATATCAAAATCTAGTAGGAATAAGTACGCCTTAACTGAAATGATTTAAGAGCGCCGTCTTGAGAAAGCTGTGTTTAATGTGTTTACATTAGGGTGTTGAATGTAAGGGTTCACTTCACGGGGTTAACTTCAAGAATTTGACTTTAGAAGGGGACACTCTCCAATCTGCATATATATATATCTATAGAAAGAGTGAAATTTTACTGAGATTCTAATCGGGGAATGACAAAAGCGACAGCCATATAGTGTGAGGGCAATATGTGTGTATTTTAATGGACACTAAGCGAAGTTAATACTGCATGAGTCATGGTGGTAGAGTTCAGAACAGCATTGACTTTACTCTTTTATTTGTTTCACTCATTTGACTGTTGCCATGCTGGAACACCGCCTTTATAGTCGAGCAAATCGACCCCAGAACTTATTCTTTGTAAACCGAGTACTTATTCTATCGGTCTCTTTTGCCGAACCGCTAAGTTACAGAGACGTAAACACACCAGCACCGGTTATCAAGCAATGTTGGGGGGACAAACACAGACACACAAACATATACACACACACACACATATATATATATATGTGTATATATATATATATATATATATATATATACATATATACATATATACGATGGGCTTCTTTCAGTTTCCGTCTACCAAATCTACTCACAAAGATTTAGTCGGCCCGAGGTTATAGTAGAAGACACTTGCCCAAGGTGCCACGCAGTTGGACTGAACCCGGAGCCATGTGGTTCGTAAGCAATCTACTTACCACACAGCCACTCCTACGCCTATGTTGATGTTTCACCACTACCATGACTAACAACGCCATTAAAAGATTAAAAGCCAAGGCAAATGAGTGAAGTTCTAGCTAGAAATCTCTATATCGTTTAAATGTCCAAGTCTTCAATATCCAAGTGGATCAAAGGTATCAACAGAAGGGCCATAAGGAGTAATGTTTTTTTCACAATACTACTAATTCCATTTATGAGTTGTTTTTAAACGCGCGATACGTATTTCCACCTCGGTACCCAGTAAGACCAGAGATTTAAAATGTCTCAGTCACAGATAACACCTGTGTGAAGGATACGAGATTATTTAGGTGAATTTATCCTTTCAATACTATATGTGATCTAAGCATCTACATTCTGTTGTTAATTTTACAGAGCTTAAAGATTAAGTTTCTAAATTGCACTAAGAGCTGAGGATAAAAAAAACTATTCTACATGCCATAATGTAAAATAAAATGTGAACATCTAAAGGCCCTTTCAAAAAATATAAACAAACATTCCCTGTATGTAAGTAACGCTACTCATTATTTTAATTCCTTGAATTTCTTCCTCAATAACACCTACAAACGATGTGTATGTATGTTCACATGTATGTATGTATGTATGTATGTATGTATGTATGTATGTATGTATGTATGTATGTATATGTGTTTATGTCAGGTCACTTTCGAGTGCTACTGGTAACATGTAACCCAGTTCAACCTGTTGCATGGTCGGGTCGTCGGTGACTAAACATTCCGCAGGGTGTTTATTGGACACCCTGCGGAATGGAAAACAAAACCCGTCAAGGGTCGGAGGAACTCTTGAGAGTCAACGGCCATCCAATAAATGTGGTTTTTTTTTCTCTTAAAGGTTAAGGCTGTATCATGCACGGGGACATAGAAATAATCGGACTGAATACACGATCACGCGGTTAAACCATTGGGAGTGAATGACTCCTAGCCTTTGTTAGGGCATCCTTCTAGGAGAAAGTAACACAGGTAACTGGGACAACTCCGACATAAAACCTGCGGCTCAGTGGTTACCGATGATGTTGACTTGTTCTTCTTTTCGGGATATGGCTACTGTTGCTTAGCGAGTGGGGTTGACTCAGTGCACAGCCTTTCCCCACTTTAAAAAAATCTTCTTGCACAGGCATTGCACGATAACAACATTGATTAGGCTTCGTGCAATGGCCATACTCAATAACGAGGAGGCAGCCACCATGTATATATGTATGTATGTATGTATGTATTTATGTATGTATGTATGTATGTATGCATGTATGTATATATGTATGTACATAGGTATGTATATTTTATTTATTTACGTACGCATGCATGTATATACGCCTATGTTTGTATGCATGTGTGTATTTACGCGTTATAAACACACACACACTATCGCTCTCTCTCTCTCACACACACACACACACAAAGAAACACACACACACACACACACACACACACACACACACACACACACACACACATATATATATATATATATATATATATATATAATATATATATATATATATACTCTCTTTTACTCTCTTTTACTTGTTTCAGCCATCCGGCTGAGGCTTATATATATATATATATAAGCTTATAGATTCATACACACTTACATATACATACAGGGTGATCCATAAAGAACGCCGAATTTGAATTAGGCGACACTTTTGTGTTTTGAATTTGAAGACATTGTTTTTATCATGCGTGCTATCTGTCTTCACTCGGATTAATAGTTTGCAGTGTGTTATGGAACAGTTTACAATTGAGCAGCGCGTGAAAATATCTTACCAAAACGGAGAAAGTGTGACACAAACAGCTCGAACACGTCATACCATTTTAGGGAGAAAAAAAGCACCCATAGAGACTACGGTTCACTGACTAATGACGAAGTTTAACACAACTGGTTCCGTTGCAAGCGCGAAATCACCTGGGCGGAATCGTTCTCGTGGAACAGTGCAATAAATTGCTGTTGTGCGAGATATTGTCACTCTGAGTCCGGGAAAATCGATTCACTGACGTTCGCAGCAGTTGGGCATCCCGGCCACATCATTACATCGAATTTTCCATAACGATCTTCATATGCATGCATACAATATTCAACGGGATGCGGTGGAAATTTGCTGACTGGGTTGTGAAGAGACTTGCATCTGACGAAAATTTTGCAAAGAAAATTATCTTCAGTGACGAGGCCTACTTCCATTTGAGTAGATTTGTCAATAAACAGATTTTGGGAAATGAAAATCCTCAAATAATGCAAGAGCGTGAAATGCATCCACTGAAAGCGACTGTGTGGTGTGGCTTTTGGGCAGGTGGAGTGCTTGGTTCGTTCTTCTTTAAAAATGATGATGGGAATGCAATTATAATTCATGGAGAACGTTACCGGGACATAATATCCATTCAGTTATGACCGAATCTAGAAGATACGGAGATTGGCAATCTCTGGTTTCAGCCAGATGGAGCTACCTGTCACACCTCGCGCCAAACGCATCCTTCACTCCACGAAAAATTTCTGCAATGAGTGGATATCCTT
This sequence comes from Octopus sinensis, assembly GCF_006345805.1. Lineage (NCBI taxonomy): Eukaryota > Metazoa > Mollusca > Cephalopoda > Octopoda > Octopodidae > Octopus > Octopus sinensis. The sequence continues at coordinate 99,967,550 of NC_043004.1, read as the reverse complement.
GCAGGGTGACCACCAAAACCACTAAGGTCCTGTGATCTTACCCCTTGTGATTTCTTCTTATGGAGGTATGTGAAATCACACGTGTACATCAAGGATTCACGTACAATTCCTGAACTCAAGACTAAATCAGGTGTGTGACTGGTGGCATCGGGACACAGATCTGTGAGAGAGTTATCCGAAATTTCGAGGAGTGCATAAATGTATGCAGACTCAGTGCAGGTGGACATATGGCCGACATTGTGTTCCATACCTAAACAGGAGACATATCTCATTAGAAATATGCAGAATATAAGCATGTTTATAAGAATTCGTTTTAATTATTCACCTTTCAAATTCGGCACCCTTTATGGAACATCCTGTATAAGTAGAAGAGTGTGTGTATGTGTATTCGTGTGAAGTCTTCACCGTATTTAATCAACAATCTAGGACTTGCGATAAACTGAAGGTGGCATGTGTTGCCGGTGACCAATATAAATGAGATCAGCATTGCTGAATGATCTTTTGACCATTGAATTCAACCAGGTATTTATTTTGCTTTGTGACTTTTGTATCTCTTCATTTTTAAGTACTGCTTTGCGGCATGAGTATTGCCTCCATCACTATCTGCCGATTTTTGTAGGAATATCTATAGAGTATAATACTTGCCATCTACTATGTTATCCCATCTTATTTCATTCATTATGCTGTGTATTTTAGGTCTTTGAAATTTCTCTTTGTAAATGCATGGTGAAATTATGGAAGTGTGTCGTAGTTAGAACAGTTAGAATCCTAAAGGCTACAACTTACGCGTGTATTGTTGATTGTGGCCTATTCGCGAAACATGCGTATTTATGCTTTCAACTCTAGTTACTTTCTACTCTGTTATCTGCGATAATTTTAGTTTGGTTTTATGCATTTTATCTTCTGTTTATTGAGGTATTCTATGATGAGCTGATTTACTTGACAGCTTGAATGCTTTAAACTTAATCTATGCCTATTACCTATTTAATTATAATTTCGACGTAGAAGGGAAATAAATGTATATCAATCTTATATCTCACCGTGGGCAGAAAAATAATATGTTCTAGCAAGTTTTATTACTATTCACCAGAGAATAGGAACATTCAGTTTATTTCCATGATTAAATTAAGTCACTTTCACGAATAAATTAATAACATATAATGTATATTATACCAAATACAAACAAAGGTCAGCTAAAAAAGTTCAGCATAATTTCCATGCTTAAGCATTTGTTTACAATATACTTAATTTATCATTTTCGGTGAAAGCTGCGTATTTTACATAAGATATCTTTAATGTAGATTCACCTACCTTTTTATAATTCTAAGGTAATTGCAAAGAAGTGTAAACATAATTTAATGTCTCATGTGGCTCACAAATTTATTAGAATCGTTCTGTCCAGTAGTTTGTGACTAATGTAAATATTAGTAATAAGATAATAAGAAATACAAATAAATACATACTTAATGCTTAAACGATAACGGTCAAAATATTTGGAGCAGAAATGTCGACAAAAATCACAACCGATGCTGCTTCTTAAAAAAAAAGAGACAGTATCACAACACTATTCACCTCAAACTGAATAAGTGAGCATGAAGTACTAGGTACATCGATGATGGATTTCGGAATTTCAATTTTGGAGAAAGAATTGAAAGGACGTCATGAAAATACAACAAAGTTTGGCAAAATAACAGTTTTTTCGAAATAATTTCGAAAAATATACAGACACACACAATATCTGTCTATCTATCTGGCTGTCTTTCTATCGATATCTATCTATCTATCTATCTATCTATCTATCTATCTATCTATCTATCTATCTATCTATCTATCTATCTATCTATCTATCTATCTATCTATCTATCTATCTATCTATCTATATATATATATATATATATATATATATATATATATATATATATATATACAGTATATATAATTACTGTATATGTGTACGAACGAGTATGGTTTTGTATGTATGTATGTATGTACATATATATATGTGTGTGTGTGCGTGTGCATGGATGCATGAATAATTATTCTCTGTTTAAAACTATTTTTCTGCTACCAGCTAAAAAGAAAAGCCATGCTCCAGGTGTAATTGTCCAGCTCTTGAGGATGGGTATTGTCATGTGAAAACTTCACCCGAACATCTGAAGGCTAGAACCGTAGATTTTTTCCAGTCTCAATCTGCACTTTGTTATGCTGGGTGAAGATATAACGGGATTTTGCTTTCTTTTGGATGGAATCTTAAGATTTTTCGCAATTCTGGTTTTTGATTTTTTTCAGTATATCGTCTCTTCTCTATTTCTATTTTGTTCTGCCTCCTTTCTCTCTTAATATGGACATGTGCAAGTTTTATAACATAGTTTCAACGAAAATAAAGAAAATAAAAATTGACTTTTAAAAAGTGCTTAAAAATGAATTTGGCTCACAATATAAAAGAAGAACAATTTTTCTTAGAAAATGAACTCAATACGAGGAAATTGACTATCACTACGTGTTCCAGGGATTTCGATTTGAAGGGAAGCATTTGATCAATAACAAAATTGCTTCTCAGGTGCGTCTTAACTCAAATTAACACGAGGAGTGCTTTAATGCTGACAAATATGTGAAAGTTAGAGCAGATCCAAATATCTTAATAATACTCACTGCTTGCTATCAACTTTCTAAAGATGTTAAATAAAGTTCTTCACACAATATCCAACTTATTTTGTTTTCTATAATTCTGCTTCCATTTTTATGGTTCCTCATTCACATTTCATTGGTCGTAAAAAGTAAATGTGCCATAGGAGATCGAATGTTCACCACACCCGTATTGACAGAAATAGCATATAGACACTCCCTGGATTACTCCGATTACAAATATGTGGCATTTGTTGGGGTAATCCAAGAAGCTGTGCGGTGACACGCACACATATTTGTATCTATTTGTATAGATAATGGTTTTAAACTTCGGCACAAGGCCAGCAATTTCGGAGTGGTAAGTCGATTAAATCGTCCCCTGATCTCAACTAGTACTTATTTTATCGACCCAGAAAGAAAGACAAAGTTGATCTCGGGGGAATTTCATCTCAAGACGTAATGATGGACGAAATACCGATAGGTATTTTGCTCGGTATGCTAACGGCTCTGCCAGCACACCACCTTTATTCGAATAGATATAAATTTTAAATTTTGGCACAGAACTTGCAAGTTCGGAGGATGGGAATAGTGGATTATATCTGCTCCAGTATTCAACCAGTACTTATTTCATCGACCTCGAAAGGATGAAATGCAAAGTCAACCTCTGCGGAAATCTGAACTCAGAAAGGCCGCTAATTAGTTTGCCCGATGTGCTAACTACTGGGCCAGCTCGCCGCCTTCACTCCGTTGGATATGAAAATATGCAAATACATGTTTTAAGAATCAGAAAAAGAAAAACAAGAAAATATAACATAAATAGCTTCATCCGCAAGCTTTGAAAAGAGAAATTAATTTTACGTTTCTGAAAATATATAAAGATGTATATACAAAACACAGTGTGATGCCTTTCTCATACGTTGTTTGCTAAAAGGCCATTCTATAAAGACGGCATATGAAGTAGAGTGTAACATAAAATTGAGTGGAATTGTATATAATATGGTGAAATAAAACTGTCATACAGCTGGACGGATGCAATAAATATGATATCTATAGGAAACAAGGAATCCCTGCAGATGAAATAAATTGATTTTGAGTTTTGTTTCTTTTCCTAGAAAGAAATATCATTTAGAATATTGAAATAGTTTTCTTTTAGCACGAGTTTGCGACTTCTAATTATATAGGAGTGTGTAAGCCATTCACCTGTAGCGACGGTAGACAGATAGAAAAATAAGTAGACTGATCTGCCTCGCTCTCTGACTCATTCTTTTTCAGGTGGCGCCCATCTCACTTTTTCCCCCATATTCCTAAATATTTAGTTTTGTCGTTTTTCTCCTTTTATTTGATGAAGCCTCTGGATTATGGTCTTGCTTAAACACGAGCATGAAGCAAGGATATGTACTGGCATTGGTGACTGTCTGTCTATCTATCTATATGTCTATCTATCTGTCTACCTATCTGTCTGTCTGTCTGTCTGTCTGCCTGTCTATCTATCTATCTATCTACTATCTATCTATCTATCTATCTATCTATCTATCTATCTATCTGTATGTCTGTCTGTCTGTCTGTCTTTCCCTTTCTCCATATCTATACATCTATCTTTCTTCTCTATATCTATCTACCCTTCCATCTCTCTCTCTCTCTCCATATATATATATATATATATATATATATATACATAACAATCTACATGTTTGCTTGTCTATCTATCTATCTTTCTATCTATTCCTATGTAAATGTTTTTGGATATATATATAAGCTAAAAAGCTAGTTCTAAAATCTTTCTATGAGATCATCGCAGTAGTTGTACTAGCAAGTAATATTCTTAGCCACTTCAACATGGCTGTACCGTTTGAAGGGACTTTACTGCGATATTTTTAATCCCGATATAATGTGAGAAGGTTAACGAACTCTTACGACTTTCTAGCGACTGTGTGTCGTTCGAATTTATATATATATTCCGAACGGAGGCAAGCTACTGCCATCTCTAGCAGAGGAGGTGTCCAATACTGAAGAGAGTCAGAAACAGTCCGAAACCAGACCGGCATGTTGGTCCCGTAGCTAAAATGCGGCAGGGTTCGTTCCCTTATTCACATTATGTCGGTTACAGCTGTGCACCGTTAACCAGCTAGAGGAGATGTCCTTTTGGGGTTAAAAAAATAGCAGGAAATATATATATATATATTCTAATATTACTCGTTACCATCGTAACGATAATGGGCTGTTATCTTAGTATATCTTAGTAATAGTATACTATTACAACAAACAGATGTAAAAGTATAACGCTCGGGAAGTGAAAAAGTCTTTAACGTTTCGAGCCAACGCTCTTCCACGGGAAGGAAAACAGAAAGAAACGAGGAGAGAAAATAAAGAATGTGTAGTGGCTAGCGGCATATATAATTATATGTGTGAGTGTGTGTGTGTGTGTGTGTATGTATGTAGGTGGTGTAGATGACTGGTAAGGAGTATCTTTCCCAACCACATGCTACCAGGTTAAGCCCAACTGCTTGGCATTCTGGGCAGGTGTTTTCTAAAATAGCCTCGGATTGACCCAATCCCTGTAAGTGAATTCAGGAGAGAATGTCTGAAAAAATCCCGCCGTGTGTGTGTGTGCGTGTGTGTGTGGTGTATATATATATATAAATATATATATATATATATATATATATATATATATATATATATATATATATATATATATATATAATATATATATATATTTATATATTTATATATATATATATATATTATATGTTTGAAGCGAAAATCAACAGAAATATCTCAGTGTATATGATCAGCAAAAACAGATGAGGGTTTATAAAAATGACATAAAAGATAAATTCTTAGTTCACTGACAGTAATACGTCTTCCAGAGAGGTAGATCATAAGTTCTGGGTTCTAACTGGCATAAACGAATGAGAGAGATATTCTCAAGAATCAATAAATTTTTCAAAATCGACATGTCATTAACGAAAAAACACCCGTATTATTTGAAGACAGATGTGAGCACATGTTTCTACCTTTGTAGTCATTCTCAGCACAGCAATTATCCTGCATTATCTCCAGGAGAGAAAATCAATAAAATACTAACAGAAACGAATAAAATACACTTATGGTTTATGAAAATGAGGGAAGCGAAATAATTCAGATTTATTATTTTAAGGAAATCTAGTCCGCTAAACTCAATACAGTGTAAAACATTTATCTACAACAGTGAATCTTGTAGATAGTAACCTCGGTTTCTAGAACTAGTGGTAATATCCCTTAGAAATGACACATGTTAACTGAAACGATGCTTTATACATATTTCGTGAAATCAAGAAAACAAAATTCTCAATGAAAGGATGTTAGAAGCCTCGGACTATTTCAACTAGTTTGGCCTGCGTTGAAACGTTAAAATAACAACGTAGAAGATGGCGATGCAGACGACAACGGCGACAAAACATCCAACGGAAAGGGATGCAAATTGAAAATTAAATGATAAATGAAATTGAAATCAAAACTTTTGAGATATATAATTGAATTTTACGTCGTGGCTAAATAAATAAATAAAAAGAAAACTTATTTAACTTCATGCATCTTAAAATAGCTGAAAAAAAAAATCGTAAAATAGAAGACAGCAGTCTTCGAACAGTATCAATGGTGTCTCAGTAATCTGAAAAATGCGAGATTCTCTTCGAAGTTTTAAAAAAGAAATATATTCCAACTTTAATTAATAGTAACAATGGAAAATAATCTATATCCAATATTAAAATATATTTGATGAATATGTATGTATGTATGTATGCATGTATGCATGTATGTATGAATGTATGTAGGTAGGTGTGCATGCATGTATATATAAGTTTGTATGTTGTGTATGTATATGCATATATTTACATAATGAATATAATATACTACATCTAAGGTGTATACATACGCACATATGCACACACAGAGAAGCAAACATACATATATGTATATTTATATATATTTGTATATATATATATATATATATATATATATATATATATATATATATATATATATTTGTATTTGCCAGAATATGTATACATATATATGTATGTATATATATATCATATACATTATATACATATATATATATATATACATATATATATATATATATATATATATATATATATATATATATATATATATATATATATATATATACACACATATATATATATATATTATACACACACACACACATATATATACGCACATATTAAATACTGATATAGATGAATTCTTACAAAAAATTATAAGTGTCATAGGTAATCTATATTTTGATATACATATATATATTATATACATATGTACACACACATACACACACACACACACACATATACATATATATATGTATGCATATAAATATGTGTGCTTGTGTATTCACATATATGCATGGTTTGTGTGTTTGTGTGTGTATGTATATATACCTGCATGTATGTATGTAAGTATCAAAACTTATTAAAACTGGTAAGCTAAGTCAGTAACAACACATGCATATGTAGAAGATTCAATTTTTGATTAATGTACGTTGGTGTACATCATGACTTTAGAATCTATTAAAGTAAGAGTACTTTTTGTTAGTTTCGTGTCACCTTTTAACACGCATAGCCATCCCCCCCCCACAAAAAAACCCCAACACAACAATCAAAATAGAAATAAGACTTCAATTTAATAATAAAAATGCGGGATATAATCTTGGTTTAATACGTTTTGAAACCGGGATTTTAACCAGAATACGTATGTTCATTATCTAGGTGTTTATTTTATGTGTTTATACATACATATATACATTTTCTGTATGCTTATGTTATGTTTTTATACATACATACATCTATATATTCATACGCATATATACCCATAGACACCATATATATATATATACACATTATAATAAATATAAAAATAAATAATAATAATAATAATAATAAATATAAGAGAATGGTCACTATGTGGCTCATTCTAGCACTAGAAAATCCAAAAGGTTTCAACCACAAAAATACATGTTTCCTATGAAAGTATCTAATTCTCTCACCCTTATTAATTAATTATACACATTATATATACTTATCTGTGCACGCTTATCGATATTTAAGTATAGTTTTAATTTCCACTTGATTTATATTTTCCATACACTTATGTAAATTTAGGATCCCCTTGTACTTGACTGCTTCTATTTGTTTACTATTTGTGAACGGAAATTAAGTTTTATTGGCTCCTACTCATGGGATGATTTCTTTGTTTTCACAACAGACATGCTAACCTACATTATTCTTGCTTAATTTTCCGGGATAATTATTTCAATTGATTTTAAATACAGTCCTGACTTATAAAAACGTTTAAGAGTTCTTAGTATATTATGGTTGCGTAACAAAAAATGGTCATCTACATGTCATCAATGTTTTAACTGAATTAATGAAGGATTTACTTTCACACGAAATTATTAGTGGTTCTACGATATATCCTGCTATGAGTGGACTATTTTTGTGGAATATGTTTGTAGATTATACCTTACTGAGTAGGTCCAATAATGTCGAAACTTTTCCGCACCTCACAACAAGGCATCACTCACAACAATTTCGATTGATTGTAATTTCGTGAGATCCCTTACGTGTCTATTTTGAGATTTATTTTTCTTTCACGCATATCAATATGTCTTACTGCGTTGATGGTTTCAACTGCTTAAAATCTGCTTCCTATTGCGCCTTAAAGAATGTTAACCCAATCTTTACTATTTAAACATTTCCCCAATTTAGGCTTTGAACATTTTGTAAAACGTAGTCTTAAAGTTGTCAAACATTTGTGAAGATGGGCTTATATTCGTCAAATATTTTCTGAAGATGGTCTTAAAGTTGACGAACATTTCGAGAAAGAATAGGCTTATAGCTGTCGAAAATTTTGCAGAGGTGACTTCTAGTTGACATCATTTTGCAAAGGTGGGCTTGTAATTGTCAACATTTTCGAGAAGTGGGCTTATGGTTGTCAAACATTTTCGGAATGTGGGCTTATGGTTGTCAAACATTTTGCTTAGGTGGGCTTAAGATGACAACATTTTGCGAATGTGGGCTTAAGAGGACAACATTTTGCGAATGTGGGCTTAAGAGGACAACATTTTGCTTAGGTGGGCTTAAAGTTATTTATTTTAAGCTTTAGTTCGTAAATGTTATATAAGTTTATCAATTCAGTAATGATGAAAGGTCAATGTTGACAAAAGTGGGATTTGAATTCAGAACTTTTCGTGACACCCTTAAAGTCAGGAACTTTTCTGCATACTATCGCATAATTGACATGGTCGATAAAATGTGCACTAACCAAGTAGTAACCTCAATTTGAATTACTCTTATTACAGACTTCTTGCAAAATGTTTTGGACATCTACTTATTTCGAAATATTATTATCACTATTGAGAATAAATCCCATCGGTTTTGATATTCGAGAAATTACCAGACAATTATTTGTTATGGAGTGGGTTTTGAATTGATTAAATTCAATGTTCTATTTTAAATATTATATTACATTACAAATATATTTGTAATTTACAATTTGCATAATGCTATAAGACACGCATCGCTATATAAATCTCTGTTGGTTTTCTATTGTGACATAGGAATTTGTAATGAAATAAATTAGTAGTCTTGCAGTGTATGAAATATATAGAATAACAAACAATACTTAGTATTTACTTCGTTTGCTTTCAACTGAAGCTGATATGACACATATTTTGGTGGAATTTTATATACGTACACAGAAGGCAACACCTCACCTTGAAACGATTTCAATGATAATATATCTAACAGCTACCACACACTTCTCTCTTCTCTTTCTCGCGCATATTATATATATATATATATAATATATATATATATATATATATGATACTTGAGCGTCTATATCACTCATATATTGTTGTTGTAAATATATATATATATAAATATATATATATATAAATATATATATATATGCATCCAAGCATGCAAAATATAAACAACACTTATTAGACCATGTGAATAAACCAAACAAGGAATTTAATAACTGAAATATGAGAGCACAGCTATGTTGTTACATATTAAAATGTGCATCAATTAGACGTCTATAAGTATGAGGAGGTTGTGTAGCTATCATTTACGTCTAGAAAATTATGGAAATATAAATTTATTTAAATATGAGGCAAAAGTACATGAAACCTGTATATATTTATCTTTTCTTTTGTCTTTTACTTGTTTCAGTCATTTAACTGCGGCCATGCTGGAGCACCACCTTTAGTCGAGCAAATCGACCCCGGGACTTATTCTTTGTAAGCCCAGTACTTATTCTATCGGTCTCTTTTGCCGAACCGCTAAGTGGCGGGGACGTAAACACACCAGCATCGGTTGTCAAGCAATGCTAGAGGGACAAACACAGACACACAAACATATACACACACACACATACATATATATACATATACATATATACGACAGGCTTCTTTCAGTTTCCGTCTACCAAATCCACTCACAAGGATTTGGTCGGCCCGGGGCTATAGCAGAAGACACTTGCCCAAGATGTCATGCAGTTGGACTGAACCCTGAACCATGTGGTTGGTAAGCAAGCTACTCACCACACAGCCACACCTGCGCCTATTTAAATTGTAATGTATAATAATCTATTAATATTATATTATGTTAAAATTATATTAGTATTATAAGGCGGCGAGATAGAATCTTTGGCACGCTGGGCAAAATGTTTAGCGGCATTTCCTCCGTCTTTACGTTCCGAGTTCAAATTTCGCCGAGCCCGACTTTGCCTTTCATCTCGAAGTCGATAAAATAAGTACAAGTAGGGAACTGAAGTCGATTTAATCGATTTACACACCACCCCGAAATTTCTGGCTGCGTGTCAAAATTTGAGACGAATACTATATGTAAGTGTGAAGACGTTGAAGTGCAGAATCGATTCTGCGTCTTACTAAATAACTTAAATCATAGCCTTTTACGTTGCGAGTTCGATTTCAGCTGGGGTAAATTTTGCCTGTAATCACACCCAGATCGCTACAATTACATATCAGCCAAGTTCAAACGCGTGCACATTTAATAAATTACAACTTTTTGTAAGATGTATAACATTGTGTCTCTTGTGACAAACCAAAAAGTCGAATGTCAAATAGCTTATTCGTCGGCAACTATAAACTCAATATTTGAGGCTCAAATATAATCACCTTCACGTGTATTGCAAAATAACTGTTTTTCAGGGTTCACCGAAAGTCAGACCTTAAGAGTCTTAAGCAGAAATAACAATACTGGTTTTAAAGCCTTCGTTGTTATTTCAATGATTCAGTCATTCTGGAATTTTACGGATACTTTTTGAGCAATGGACTATTCAAATCATAGAGCCATAATTTCTCTTGAAAGCCAGACGTACGCTACACTGCTCAAACACATGCATGTTTATTGTGCTCGACTGCTCAGTATGTCACTTCAATAATCATCGGCGGAACATTCGTCGGCAGTATCAAACTGCGCATGCGAATTATTCGCCCGTCAGCATTGTAGCAAGCACTAAGGAAACAGTTTTCGGTAGAATCAAAATTTTATCAATTTCCTGAAAATCATGATCTTCTATAAGAGGCCATATCTTTAGCTAAGAGACTGTTTACACAATTATCTGTTGAGACCTGATTCCGTTAATCAGTTAAATATATTAGATTTTAGTTTATATTTAATTGAAGAATTAAACTGCGGAGCCAAAACTTTCTGCAAATTCAAAGAACTAACCAAGTAAAAATTATTTTTAAAAAATATTCCTTCGTGTTGTTTGTAGATAAAAAGAGGAGCCTAAGGGTATGGAGAAAGTCCTTCTTGCATAGCAAGTTTGCTCCATCCTTTTACTGGCATCTTTCTTGAGCAAAGAGCAGGTGCTACTGTAGCTCACACGCTTCGATTTACAAGGTTTACTTGACTGTTTTTAGGAGTACGGAGTTTTTATTTGTATAGTATTATTGTTCTCCAAAAATATGCTAACATCTGGAAACGTAAACTCAGTTTTCCTAGGAATGAAACTAAAGCACAGAAGATCAAGAATATATTCCGTTGATTGTCTCTTAATATGGGAGATATCATATCTAAACACACAAAGGCAAGGCGTATTTTTGAGTACCCATCTACAATCACAACCAAGTATCACTAAGTGTTGGGCAAATGACATTCGAAGTTGAAACTGAGACACCCAAGTAACTGTCTTATCCCTTTTTTTCCCTAAAAAGACTTTAGTGATACGTTCGTCATTAGTTTTATTAATGTATTCCAATGAAAATTAAAACTACCTAAATATTACACAGTGCCATATTTGAGTCTCCATCCTTGTGTAAATTCGATATCTCAGTAAGTTATATAAGAATATGAGAAGGGTCGCACCAGTGTTATTATTTTTGTTATGTAAGTACCCGTTATCAACTTTTGAGAGAAAACTCTATCCGTCAAGAAGAGTAATTTCGTTTTCATTTTCCTATTTTTGTGGCTAAATATATGAGATCGTTAACATATCAGTGTATAATTTTAAACAGCCGCAGACTAAAACGGAAACAAAACACCGTTTCCTAAAACTCTATACGTAAGACAAACCCTTCAATTCAACAGATGGGAAATTTTAGTGACAGAAAATGACAGGTATATTTTGTGAAATCTCGTAGAAAATTTTAATTGATACTTTTACTAGATAGTCATTAATTCCCGATGTCCTAAGCACATGAATATAATTAATTGAACAAGATTAATAGTCATTGCAGTTATTTAGAATAAAAAGACTTGTTTTTTTTATATACAACACATGAATAAGGAGACCTCATTTCCGGTTGTGAAATCCCTTTTGAAATTTATACCCCAGAATTATAGAACATATATTGGGCAAAAAAGTTCAAAAACATTATTTTTTAAAAGCTTTAGAAAAAAAAATTAAATGAGAGGCTTGAAATAAAGAAAGTGGATGAAGCAGTTTTTTCAAATAGAGTTATCAGACCAACACGGATATATTGCTGCGATATTAGGAGCAAGACATTCTCGTAAACATCCTCATCTATGAAGCCAGCACCACTATTCCAATCGGGCAGCCACGTATATATATATATATATATATATATGACAGGAAGTGAATACGTGCCGAGATATAGAAAAGGAGATCTCACGGAGAGTAAGGGCCGGATGGAAGGCGTTCAATGGCATAAGGGATGTGCTCAAGGGAAGGTTGGACAGGACCACCCATGCCAAACTCATCAACAGTACAGTTCTACCCGCAATTTTATATGGTAGAGAAACATGGGCTACCACAAAGAGAGAAGAGCAGAGAATGGTAATGGCTCAAAGAGCCATGTAAAGGTCAATGTTTGGTATCTCATTGAGAGAGCACATCAGTAGCGAGATCATCAGAAAGAAGTCCGGCGTGAGAGATGTCATCGCAGAATATACACGCAGCAAGTATAGAAGGGCTGGACACGTCGCCCGGCTCACCGATAATCGGTGGACCCACGCAGTTGTCGAGTTGTACCCGCGCGAGCAGAAAAGACCACCCGGAAGACCTCCACGGCGGTGGAGTTACGATTTCAGGAGGACGATTGGGATCACGTGGATGAGAAAGACGCGATCGAGAGAGGAGTGGACAGCGTGCTGTGACCAGCGGTGTCAAATGGACGCCTGACGGACTGGTCGGTCAAGGTGATATCTATATATCTATATATATATATATTATATATATATATATATATATATATATATATATATATATATATGTGTGTGTGTGTGTGTGTGTGTGTGTGTGTGTGTGTGTACATATATGAAGCATAGTTTTATTAAGTTAACTTTCTCGATGTGCCCTTGTTGAAAGGATTGTAAATGCTGATACTGGGTTCGATTTCTTAGCATAGCGAAAATTTTTCGTTCATTGCTGAACAAATAATACGGCAAATGTAGGAGCAAATACAAAGCTAGGTTGATGGTTCATGACGGCAGTAATATATTGTTATAAGAGTTGGAGCATTTTTTTCTGATTTCCTTATAGGACATAGAATATCGGAGTCAAGAAGATAAAACATTATCGCTAGTATGCATCCGCATCTTTCCCCGCCTCTATATCATCTTACAGTTTATAAGGAATTCAATGTCTTTACGTATTTATTAACTTCTGTCTGTTTCTTTTCGAAT
>NC_043004.1:99938745-99946245 GCF_006345805.1 Octopus sinensis | reverse complement strand
AAATATATATATATATAATATATATATATATATAATATATATATATATATATATTTATATATATACACACACACACACACACACCACACACATATATATATATATATATATATATATATATATATATATATATACACAGGCGCTCGCGCACACACAAACACTCTCACACACTTTCATTGTTTTCTTTTAATTTATAATTACATTACACTTCACAGAATTTTCTGGTTTCTTCACTGGATCTCGTTAGTGAAAGATAGTCGGCAATTGGCTAATTTAATATGTGCTTCATAGGAATTGACATTCTCGTTTTATTTTTTTTCACTCCTTGATTTTTGTTTTTTGCCAACTTTATAGACGTGTGTGTAGAAATTGCGATGCTCTAAGGCAATATATAATGCGTAATGGTCTTGATGGTGAAATGCTAAGTAACTATAAAATGTAGAAAGGAAAAGTTTGACATTATATTATGTTGAATTCACCACATCACCATCTTGTTATCCACCTCTTCCTTTCCGCCTCTCTTATCGCTGTCATCATCGTCATCGTTTTCGTCATCGCCGTCGCTGTCGTCAAATTCATCGACGTCATCATCATCATCATCATCATCATCATCGTCGTCGTCCTCTCCCTCGTCGTAGTCATCATCATCATCGTCATCATCGTCCTTGTCGGTATCATCATCATCGTTGTCGTCATCGTCGCATAATGGTGGTGGTGGCGGTGACGATTTCATCTCAATCGAAGGAGAGGGGCTTTCTCCGTCCGGGTTGCGGATCCATGGAATAAGCTGCCGGACGAGATAGTGAAGATGCCGACGGCTGCTCGGTTCAAAGTGTCCCTTGACCACAAGTGGCCTGAACTCTTTACTTGAACACCATCCTGTACACAACTCCATGTCCCTCTAATTGGCCTTGCTTTTTGCTTTTTGAGCCAAAAAATTAACTGACTAACTAACTAACTAACTAACTAGTGGTCATCATTGTTGTTTTATCGTTGTTGTAATCATAATCCGAGCCGCTGCCGATTCCACCACTACTAACTCCACCATCACGACGACCAAAATCACCATCGACTCAAACACCAACACTGACACCAAAACCAGCAGTATCAATACCAATACCCCCAACATCAGCATCACCCTCACCCCCACCACCACCACCACTGTCATTATCATCACTATTTGCACCATCATCATCGCCTTCATGACCCTTCAGCACTGCCTTTGTTACCGCATTCCCATATAATCTACGTCATAAGCAACGAGCTAATGATAGAGGCAATTTGTGATGTTTGAACGTGCTAGAAATAGAAACCAAATCTCCTTCGAAACTCAAATCAATTGCGATACTCTTTACTCTTTTACTTGTTTCAGGCATGTGACTGTGGCCATGCTGGAGCACCGCCTTTAGTACTTATTCTATCGGTCTCTTTTGCCGAACCCCGAACCACTAAGTTACGCGGACGTAAACACGCCAGCATCGGTTGTCAAGTGATGATGGGCGACAAACCCAGACGCACAAACATATACAAACACATACACATATATATACTTATATACGATGGGCTTCTTTCAGTTTCCATCTACCAAATCCACTCACAAGGCTTTGGTCAGCCCAAGGCTATAGTAGAAGACACTTGCCCTAGGTCCACGCAGTGGAACTGAACCCGGAACCCTGTGGTTCGTAAGGAAGCTACTTACCACACAGCCACTCCTACGCCTACTATCACCTTAAATGGCAAACAGATAATGTTTGCGGATATAGTACACCTGGAAAAGTTTCGGGACGGTCATGGTCGGAGGATCGCTCATCAATAGAATTGTAGGTCAGGACTGACCTAGTGGTATTAAGCAACCACAGCAACAGTAATAAATACGACAATAACATCAACGAGATCCCCAGTAATATGCATGTACCATGATTTTGCGAAGGTGGGCTTATAATCGTCGAATATTTTAGGGAAGTGGACTCATCAGTAAACAGAAAAGATCTGAAAAAAAAAGGAAGAAAGAATAGGAGTAGGGGGAAATCAGGTGTACTGTTGGCGAATTTCAGGAAGCATGGAAGTTTTAAAGGTTGTAGTTTCCCGACTGCTAATAACTGATGCAGATAAGTTATTCGATGGTTGAGCAATCCTGACTGAAAAAATATTTTCGAATGTCATAGATGCTGTGTTGTGTTTTGATTTTGTAAGCATGTCCACGATTGTTAGACATGAACAAGACCATTACCATACTTACAAAGCCATTAACACTACTACTAACACCATCAACCTTTTTACCATCCTTAATACAGTAACTTCTATTCTCCTCCTCCCTCTCTTCTTCCTTGTTCCTTTCGTGTTTTGTGGACGCCCCCAGACGATGATGTAGACTAGCCCACTACGTAGATATAGAGGGAGATGTCTAGACGTCGGGAGAGAGAAGCGTTGAGTAGAGAAAAGTCGAGTTGAGTAGTAGAGGTATTCGATCGTGCGACATAACAGTGGCAACGATGATTTTGTAGCTCGCACAGCCACTTGCGATATAACACTTCGTCACCCCACCTCTCCTCTGAACAACTTGCATATCAACTGTTTCCCGACATTTCAGATTGTTGCTAATGTGGTGTGAAAGGGTTTGGGACCAATTAACTTTATTACAAATGTACGAGTGTTGAGTTGCTCGGGAATATACTCATCTCTGAGTTGTGCTCAAGCCAAGAAATCTCTTCATTCAAGATATGAAACTATCCTTACTTTTGTGAACGTTGTTGTTATTAATTGTGAGCGTTATTATTGATACAGAACTACCTACAACACCAGTACAGAAAGCACTCTGCCATTATAAACCCATAACCTGTAAAGTTAATTATATGAATTCATTAGACGGTGGTGATTAAAAACAGCTCCAATATAATGTTTCTACTAATCATCCCTACAAACCAACCCTGCAGCAAGTACTACAGGTATTCTGCTATTGTATATAAGTGCAATAAAGGTTTCATCACTTTTTTTTTCCAATAGAAATACTGCGGGTTTGGTTTCAGCTCAACCAAGCACAACATTGCACAGTGGAATAGATCAAAGTACGGCAGAAAGTATTTGCATAACTTAGTCAGGTATAAGTGAGAGGAAAATAAGATATCTGAGACAATACAGAGCAATAGCGAGTCACAGTTTAGGATAACGCCGCATGGCAAAGTACAACCAACTTAAAGCATTATACAATAGGGCATAAAAATATTGTGAGACAGTATAGCACATGAGGATAACAGGGGAACAGGAAACAGTCTTGTAGCACATGTGCTAACAGAGCCTTTCTATACAGTTGCTCAATCCCAATAGAATAAACAGCCACATCCCTCTGTATTCATGTACAGCAGTCTTTATAAAAGATGGATGCATTTCTTTGGACTTCAGCTTAGAAAAATAAGACCGATCACGAGTTCTTCGCTTTTATGGCGTATTGAAATGTCTGGATGGAGACCCAACATTCCGAGTTCTTTTACGGGGCTTACAAAAACTGAAAGACCGCAATAATTAGTGTGTGATTCTGAGAGAAGAATATGTTGAATAAATTCATAGTGAACTGACCCTCCTGTATTTCTTAATACTCAAAGCCAAGAACTTTTCAGCAGCCCTCGTATGATCACAGCGGTAAGGCATTTTATCATAACCCTCCTGATCAGAGCTAACCTGCGGTTGCACAACAACAGCAACAACAGTGTATTAAACGCGAGCACAAGCTTAAGTAAGCACATTTAATCACATGTGAGAATATTACGTCACATGTAAGAAGATATAAACACACACAAAACAACTGCTTCAGCCAAAATTAATACAAAGTATGAACAACAATAAAAAACAATACAAAAACTACAGACTTATATCTTAAGCACACTTCTGTAGCCACCCTACCACGTTTATATAAATTAATCAATGCAATCTACTATTAAATCCACCCGTTGGTTTGATTATTACCACCTTGTTTCATCCATCCAAGCAATAGAAGTGCACATGTCTGCAAAACTGCTCTGCACGAACCTCCACCCAGCTCCGCGCCGCTTGAATCTATAAACCTCCGCTAAACTTCGCACATCTCATCACAACTCCGTGACACATCCTCACAACCCCTTTACATGCCAACGCAACATGACACTCTCACTGCTATTCTATATATTTTATGAGATGCCAATCCGACCCACTTTTATTATTGCCGCTAATAATAAAAGAAAGAGCCAGCAATTCATTTCGAGCAGTGTTGTCTTTTATAGTGTAGCAACATCTTCGGTTCCTTGTAATGAGCAGAGGTGAGGGTTACCAATAATCTCGTTAATAATTCATACAATGTTGCAGACATCAAATAAGATTTCCCACAAGAACGAACTTTTCCGGAATCTAAGATGTTTTAAGGTGGAAACTTTCTTTTTTCTTCTGTCCACCATCACCACCACAACCACCACCCCTGCTACCGCCACCACCGTAGCTGTCCTCACTCACTACCATCGGCTCCACCACTAAAAGCATAACGATAACCATTACCGGCACCATTAGCAACACCATAATCGTTACCACAGCTATAACCACCACAACAAATACCACTATTATCACCAGTAAAGCAAGCGATCTTTAAAACACTGCAACCGCCGCCATCGATCGTAATGTCACCACGAATGACTCCATATTATTAAGATCACCATCGCCGCCACCACCACCAGTACATCAAAGTGACAATAATAATGATAATAACACTAGCAGCCACCATCACCAACACCAGCACCACTATCACCACCGTAGCCGCCGCCGCTGCCGCAGCCAGAGCAACAACTACAATAATACAACCACTACGATTACAGCTGTGAATAGCATGAAACTCTTTCCAACGTCATGATAATACAGTTACCACAACCAGCGTGGCTAAACCATTCTCTAAATGCATAATCACTATAGCCATGAATACCATTGCTAGCTCACACATACGTGTATGTATTATGTATGTATATACATACATGCATATATTTTATGTGCATTTTTGTGTATATATGTGCATGTATATACGTATGTAATATATACATATATATATAATATATATATGTATATATGTGTGTTTGTACGTATGTATGTATGTATGTATGTATATATGTATGAATGTGTGTAGGTATGTATATACATACATGCATATATTTTATGTGTATTTTTGTGTATATATGTGCATGTATATACGTATGTAATATATATATATATTATATATTATATATATGTGTGGTATGTATGTATATATGTATGTGTATATATATATATATATATATATATATATATATATATATATATATAATGATTTCGCATTTTGGCACAGAAATGCATATGTGTTGTTGACGGGCATAGTTGATTAATTAAACATTAGCACATATTTAGTTCTGATTTCGTTAACACCCACCCCCAGTGAATTTGACCATAGGGAGATTTGAACTGGTAACATATGTGATATAATTACTGTCTGGCCTTTAGTCTAGTGCTGTATCGTTTCTCCAACATCGCTACTCTGTTAATAGTTGTAATCCTATGGGATAATGAATCAGAAGTCAAAATATAAGCATTCTGAAATTGGCATGCCGTCAAAAATAGCGTGAAAGTGTTATAGCCGATTGGATCAATGCCATTACATGACTGCAACTTAATTGTTCTTCACTGTAGTGATGGACGACATATATCTTGGAGAAACTTGAAATCAAGTTGTGAAGATGCGCATTATAATGGACCTTTGATAAGATTAAAAGAAATATGGGGAAAATGTATACATGAAACCTACCTTCATTTTTTTTGTTGGGCATCATCATCATCGCCATCGTCTGCTCAGGCTTCCCACTTTGGCAAGAACAATTGCAATTTCATTTACATCGGGCAAACTGGCCACCGACCATCCAACTTGGCAATGGGTCACCTGTCGCTCGACCTGTCCTCTCCGTTAGATATCTCACGCAACATCTCTCGATCCTCGAACGACTACTTCTCCCGGTTCCTTCACTACTTGCCTTCAGGAGAAAGTGTAATTTTTTTTTCCCCTCTCCATACTTTTAAGCCTCTCGGCTTGAATCTCCATTTCAATTATTCAAACCTTTTTTCTCACCATTCACCCGTCACTCTGTACCGCATTCCTTCCTGTCTCTCCCCGTCTCTCACGCTGCTCACTTGCATCCTATGCATCCATCTCACACTCATAACCTCACTCCACTGCCTTCATCTCAGACGCGATTGCTTTCATACCGACAAGTATACCCTCAATATGCCCAAACCCTTTCCTCATGCACACACCTCACCACACCGAAATCCTTCCCACAAATTCACTTACAAGCATACACACCTCTCACTTCCTATTTGGTTACCCAATCCCATATCTCTTTCAAATTGACTAGTACCGTTGGTATGTTTCCGCTCAGCAACCGAGTCCCACAGCTTGGCTGCTTGTATCTCTGGAGATTGTCAAAATGATGTGGGCGCCTCTGATGAGAACACAATAAGGCTCGAAAATCGATTAAGTTTGTTCTTCATGTTTTCAGTTTTCGGAGAAATGGCTAAAATTTGCCCGGTTTATAATTGTACCATATTTTACGTATGTTACATTCGATCCTTTTTCCAAGAAATCTAATGCTCGCAGCTTAGTTTTTCCTTGGGGCTGGCCGGATCGGAGCGATATCAGCATTAATCAGCCGAAATTGCTAAGATGATCCGGTTCCTGACTGAAGATTAGAGGCTTCGAATGACTTGTCTGTTTTCTGTGTCGTCTCTTTGTGTGTTTTGCGTTCTTGTCCCATTTTGTATTTTTATATATAATTTTTATACATATATATATATATACCTGTGTGTGTGTGTGTGTGTGTGTGTGTCTGTGTCTGTGTGTATGTGTGTTTGTGTGTGTGTGTGTGTGTGATTTTATTATACGGAATCATGACTCGGAGCACATCCACCAGTACGACGCTAGAAATGATAACATAGAGCTCACATTGAAATAAACAACATTGAATTCATTAAGTATTGTTAGTGTTCCACAGATACGCTAGTACTAAATCTAATTTAAACCATAGATTCGATTAAGGGGTTGGTCATTTGTATGCCTTAAACATAAATGGCCATTAAAATTTACGATAGCTGTTTTGATAGAATTTCATTTACTCAATATAGTAGAAAATAGTACATCCTAATATTTAATCTACCATCATCTGGATAAATTTTAAACAGCTAAAATTTTAAACATCGACTTGGACATATGCAACATTCGTTGACAATATAGACAACATATGGTGAGGGCGCGTGGCTTAGTGGTTAGGGCATTCGGCTCATGATCGTAAGGTTGTGAGTTCGATTCCCGGCGACGCGTTGTGTCCTTGAGCAAGACACTTTATTTCACGTTACTCCAGTCCACTCAGCTGGCAAAAATGAGTTGTACTTGTATTTCAAAGGGTCAGCCTTGTCACTCTCTGTGTCACGCTGATTATCCCCGAGAACTACGTTAAGGGTACACGT
>NC_043004.1:99931245-99933745 GCF_006345805.1 Octopus sinensis | reverse complement strand
CTGGAATGTTTTTTTGGTTATACATCAGCTTGATCATAATTTGAACAATGGCCTAAAACCACAAAATCGTCCTAAGCATCATCTTCAGTCTAAAATTTTTGGTAGCGAGTTTAAGCAAGAGCGTTTGTCTGCCTACCTCCATACATACTCATTTCTTTACTACCCACAAGGGGCTAAACACAGAGGGGACAAATAAGGACAGACAAACGGACTAAGTCGATGACATCGACCCTAGTAACTGGTACTTTTTTAATCGACCCCGAACGGATGAAAGGCAAAGTCGACCTCGGCGGAATTTGAACTCAGAACGTAGCGGCAGACGAAATACCGCTAAGCATTTCGCCCGGCGTGCTAACGTTTCTGCCGTCCATCTGTCTGTCTGCCTCTCTGTCTGTCTGTATGTCTGTCTGCTTTTCCGTCCGTCTGTCTGCCTCTCTGTCCATCTGTCTCTCTGCTTTTCTCCTTGCCACTCTGTCAGCTTCTCTGTCTGTCTGTCTGCCTGCCTCACCGTCTGTCTGTCTCTCTATCTGTCTGCTTCACCGTATGTCTTTCTGTCTGTCTGCTTCTCTGTCCTTCTGTCTGTTTGTCTGTCGTTCTGTCCGTCTGTCTGTCTGACTCTCTATCCCTCTGTCTGTTTGTCTGCCTCTGTCCGTGTGTCTGTATGTTGCTCTTTCTGTCTGCCTGTCTGTCTTTCTATCCGTCTTTCTGTCTGTCTGACTCTCTGTCCGTCTCTCTTTTTATCTCTCTTTCTGTCTGTCTCTATACGTTTGTCTCTTTGTCTGTCTGTCTGTCTGCCTCTCTGTCCATCCGTCTGTCTGACTGCTTCTCTGCCGTCTGTCTGTCATTCTGTCTATTTGTACCCTCTCAATCTATAATGTTCTACAAAGTCACTCAGTAAATAATTAAATACTCCAGCTCGAGAAGTGGAATGGTTTTTCTTTCAAGAATTCCCTTCTATTAACGACGGCTTTCTTTAGCTTTGCTGAAATTTCTCCCGCCATTAATACGATCACCGCGTTGACAACCGCATCTACTCACCACAACTACCACGACATAACTAACACAACCACTAGCAGCAGCAGCAGCAGCAGCATCACCAACACCACTACCACCACAACCACTATCACTACCACCACCGACATATCTCGTAAACACTACCACATATGCTACCCCGAACACCACTATGGAGACCATTAAATCAGCGCAACCAACATTGCCACCACCACCATCACCACCACCACCACCAAAACCATCTTACTACCACCAAAATCACCACCACCACCACAACAACAACAACCATCACCAAAATCTCTTTACTATCACCAGCACCACTACCACCAAAACCACCACCATCACCAACACCACTACCACCACAACCACCACCACCACCACAACAACAACAACAACAACCATCACCAAAATCACTTTACTATCACCAGCACCACTACCACCAAAACCACCACCATCACCAACACCACTACCACCACAACAACAACAACAACCATCACCAAAATCACTTTACTATCACCAGCACCACTACCACCAAAGCCACCACTACCACCACCATCACTACCAAAATCAACACTACCACCACCACCAACACCACTACCACCAAAATCACCACCACCTCTACCATCACCAATACGATGACGACGACGAGGGCCACCAAAACTACCACTATCGCTACCGCCATCACCACCACCACCACAACCATCGTCACCCACCACCACCACCAACAACAACAACAACAATAACAATACTGTAGATCGCAATTACCGACTCCAGCAAATTTACCACAACTACTAAAATGACAGTCTCTTGAGTTTTGAGTGACACGAAGGCTTCTTACATGAGGAACTCCACCACCTAAACTATCAAATAAATATACCACTGCCGTCACAACTATCAACACTACCACCACGTCATCACCACCACTATCACCACCACAACTATCAACTCCACCATGACGACTTGCAGCACAACTATCCACTGCTGATGGTGGAGGTGGTGGTGTTGTTGGTGGTGGTGGTGGTGGTGTTGGGAGCTATGGCGCCGCCGCCGCCGCCACCATGGCTCTCGACTCCACCACCAACACCAACAACTAACACCATCATCATCAGCAGCGTAACTATCAACGCCACCATCACTACCACCAACTCGCCCACCACCCTATTACCACAAAAACTAGAACCTTTACCACAAATTCCACCGCTCTCCACATTCTTACCATAAACTTTCTTACCACCACCAACACCACTTCCACGACCACCACCACCACTATCACCTACCCGACTGACAATTTTACATACCCCGTCAGCAACAGCAACCGTACAACCCTAATTACAACTAGAATCACACTATCACCACAACCACCACTACCACTACCACTACCAACTACAACAACAACAATAGCAACAACGCTGACGGCGACGACGACGATGACATCACAACTGCCAGTAAACTTGCTCATTTGAGAGGGAAAGATCAAATATGAAATGTT
>NC_043004.1:99911245-99926245 GCF_006345805.1 Octopus sinensis | reverse complement strand
ACACACATACATATATATATATATGGTATATGTATGTTTCTATATAGATATCAGTATATACGTGTGTATATATATATAAATACATACACACACACACACACACACAGACACACACATATATATATATATTTATGAGCGTGTGTGTATGTTTATATATTTATATGTATGTACGCCTACGTGTGTTCGAGTGTGTGTCTATGCATATGTGTCTATGTATATACATACACTCCATTTCGTCGGCTGATTTGTCCGAACTGCAATTAAATAAAGATTCCCAATCGCACAAACGAGCTCGCTCGCGTTCGCGCACGTAACGCACACACGCTCCTTCACATATACAGCCACACACTTACTCATACACACGCATCACTGACACGTACACACATACACATTCATTCTCGCACGCACTCAAACAGTCACAAATATACACTAACACATATCAATGTGTATATATCCACACACACTCTTATACTCTAATACGCACGCAACCACGCACATCGAAACACGTATAAACGCCCATATCTACCTACGCATATGATAACACTTATACAAGTACACATACATACTCTCTCTCTCTCTCTCTCTCACGCACACACACGCATACACACACTCGCATGTACTTCAATTCTCATATGCACACTTGCAATCACACACACGCTCTCTCTATACTCATCTAAACACACCCTTACACGAACACACTCTCACAAAACCACACAGTTATACATATACGCTATACACACATACCATATTATATATATATATATAATATATATATATATATATATATATATAAAAACACACACACACATATATGTTCATGCATATGTAGGTGCATTTATATATATATATATATATATATATGTACACATACACATTCACACACACATATATATATACATATATAAATGCACCTACATATGCATGAACATATATGTGTGTGCGTGTGTTTATATATATATATATATATATATATATATATATATATATATACTCACATGCATATATACATGTATTTATATATGTATATATATAGGTGGTGTGTGTGCGTATCTTTAGATACTGGTATGCACACACACACACTAGCATATACACATATACGTTCACTCCGCATTCAGCAAAACGGTCACCTTCATACAAGCAGATACACACACACACACATACAAACACACTCGCACGTACAACCACTCTCTCTTTCACACGCACACACAAACATATACACACGCACGAACACACTGTTCACACAAGAAGATACACACTACTCATACACTCACAACATACACACAAGACACGTATACACTCATACACCACTCACGCAAGAAGACTCTCACACACATGCACACACACACACACACACACGTGCGCGGTCACACACACTATTCACACACGACACACACGCTCTCTCTCCCTCCCACCTCTCTGTTACATATACATAAAACTCTATTATTCTCAGAGCAGGATAATGGTTTCTATACATTCAACTGTGATATCCATCTTCTCAGTCGTATTCCGTGATATTCCATTTATGTTCAAAATTAACTATATAGACCACTTCAATGTAGAGAACTGTACAGCCCACATCAATATACAGAACAGTATATAACACATTAATATAGACACTACTTATTGTAGAAGTCAATATCTTTACTATGAAGCTTGATCTGCTAGATATACAAGGCAATTCTCCCTCAATTAACCCCTATATTCATGAAAGACTGGAAAATATCCATCAGATAATATGGTATTCGACGCTTCTTTATTTTTATTTCCGTTTCGCACATTGGTTCATCTTCAGACGGATTCAGTAGCACGCATTCCGAGCTAAAAGCTTAACGGCATTTCGTCCATCTCTTCTTCCTAAGTTCAAAATATGCTGAGGTCGAGTTTACCATTCATCCTTTCGGATTCGATGAAATAAACACCAGCTAAGCACTGGGGTCCATGTAATTGAGTTCATCCTTGCCCCAACATTTCAGGCCTCATACCTATAATATAAAGGATCATCATCATCATCATTATTATTATTATTACCTGTTTGACAAGGGTACACCAGGCATATACATCACAGCCTTATGGCCACGGTATGGCGATCATATATCAAGATAAACAGCGCATGACCTTACAGGTGAGACTCCGTTAGAATTTTCCTCAGGGAGGAGTAACCCATCCCGCTCAAAAGTTTCCTGAATAAGAATGTTGTTTAAGAATGTGGGACGAAGCCCCGATGATTCCAAAGCTGAACTATTCAAACCCCAAGGAATTCCTCTCCACACATAGCTCTGATGCTCACACCCTGCTCCTGCTCGTGATCAGAGTAGCACATAATGGCACCCACCAAGAGATATGCTCAATCGGCTAAGGACAAGCAACTGACAAACAGGTCTGTGGTACTGAGCAGAAAATTGCTGCAGCCCATCTTTTATGCCACGACAAAACTTGTTCATGATAACTCTTCCAATCAGTTAAAATCAGAAACCACAGGAGCCTCTGCCTAGTACTGCATTAGGGCAGTTATTGTTATCATCACTCATCATCATAATCCTCCTCATCATCATCGTTTAAGCAAGTAATTAACTCTTCGCTGAAGCCCTCGCCATTTCTATAAAGGGACGATGCGAGTGCTCTTCCACGACCTCTACAACAGTGCAAAATTGGTGAATCACACACACACACACAGATAGAAAGGTAGATAGATAAATAAACAGACAGATAGATAGATAAATAGATAGGTAGATAGATAGAGAACAAATAGATAGATAGGAGAGAGAGAGAGAGAGACAGACAACTAGAGAGAGAGAGAGAAAGACGGACAGATAGATAGAGAGGGGGAGAGAGAAACAGACAGAGAAATTGACACCGAGAGAGCCAGGGAAAGTTAGACAAGAATCAACCCCAATCTTTGCTTGATATGTTATTTACAGAACTGTAGATTTAACCATTGTAGAGCCTGAATTCGGAGTGCTGATTACCTGAACCGCAATGCATTCTGTTCGACCCTCTAACGACTTCACTATTCATTTTACTTGGTAGGGAGGATGTCGAGCTGAATACCAACAACAGCAACAGAAATAGATTCGGCAGCAGCACAAGGACCAAAACCACCACCACCACCAACAACAACAACAGCTATAGTTACAACAGTAACAAAAACAACAACCTCAATGACTTCGACGTCGGCGACAACAACAAGAGTATCAATAGCAGCAACAGCAATTAGCAAGCATTTCTTGTGTGTAACTTAAAGGAAAAACATGGTCTCTTTACCAGACAGTGCCATACATGCATAAGTAATGTCTGCCATCTAATTACCAGCGTAAAATAAATTAATCAAGCTAACATCTCGTAAGTTAAAAAAACATCTGAAAAATTGTCGTATCAATAACATTCCGGTCACTATCAAAGCCATGTAGCGAAATATCGGCAATCACAGTTTCAAAGAAGCCATTCTCATTAAACGGTTAAAAACCATCCTTGAAACGAAGGCAAAAAACGACACGGCGCTAATTGCTTAATACGATACTATAAATCAGTGTTTGTGGCAATATAAGCTCACCCATACTTCTACGTGATCGTAAATCATAAAGACATTCCACTCTCTAACATTAGTAGTAAAAATCTTGAAGTCCGAAATATTTGAATAAACAAGTTGTATATACACCTGACTACCTGATAAAAATTATTAACGTGATTTTATCTTTATATTCAAGTATTAATAAATAAATATCTGTATGTATGTATATATGACCCTCTCACGCTCTCTCTCTTTATGTACTATATATGTGTGTGTGTGTGTATGTTTACAGAACACAAAAGAGGGAGACTGGTCAGGTGTATTAGTTTGACGCCGAGTAGGTGGGAAAGTCTTTTACGTTTCGAGCCTACGCTCTTCACCAGAACGGAATAAGAGAAAATAAGCAGAGAGAAAATAAAAATACTTGTGGATTCTGCGATCAAGCATGGTGACTATTTATCTATATATCTATCGATGTGTGTGTGTGTGTGTGTGTGTGTTGGTGTCTGATGATGCATGGTGTGTACGTTTTCAGAGAGATGTAATTTCGTGTTGGTGATATATATCTATATATAACTGAGAATGTGTATCTGCCTGCCTGAATCCTTAAAACTTGAGAACTACACAACCATTGGGCGGCATTGAGGCGACTGTCCACAGGCTCGGCTCGGCTCAGCTCGGCTCGGCTCGGCTCGGCTCGGCTCGGCTCGGCTCGGCTCGGGTGTATGGGTGTATATATGCATACATATATACACCCATACACACATACACCCCCACACACATACATAAGTGTAGGTGTGGCTGTGTGGTAACAAACTTGGTTCCAAAACACATGGTCCTCAGTTCAGTCCCACTGTGTGGTAACTTGGCATGTGTCTTCTGCTATAGCCACAGACCAACCAAAACCTGGTCAGTGGATTTTGTAGACAGAAACTGAAAGAAATCAATTGTATGTATATATGTAAGTCTATGTGTGTGTCTTCGTGTTTCTCCCTCATCACTGCTTCACAACTGGTGTTCGTTTATTTACATCCCCATAACTTACTGGTTTCACAAGAAGAAACTGATAGAATAAGTACCAGGCTTATCAAAATATAAAAAAGCACTACGAAGTGTCTCATATTTTTGTTTGCCCACTCAGTTGTATCTATCAATTTATCTTGTGCGCGCGCGCGCGTGTGTGTATATGTATGTATATATATATACATACATACATACATACATATATATACATACATTCATACATACATACATACATGCATACATACATACATACATACATACATACATACATACATACATACATACATACATATATGTACATATATAGCCACTTCACATTCTTTATTT
Source organism: Octopus sinensis (assembly GCF_006345805.1). NCBI lineage: Eukaryota > Metazoa > Mollusca > Cephalopoda > Octopoda > Octopodidae > Octopus > Octopus sinensis. The sequence goes on along the minus strand of NC_043004.1, from coordinate 99,921,387 downwards.
TCTCTCACTGTTTCCTTCTGTGTTCCTTTCTGTGGAAGAGCGTAGCCTCGAAACGTTAAAGACTTTTCCACTTTCCGAGCGTTAAATCATTACATCCGTTTGTTGTATACACCACCTCTCTTCGTCTTTTGTTTTTTGTTTGTGAATTCTCCCTATATATATATATATATATATACAAAAACAATAAACATGTAGGACATAGGAACGTTCTTACTTTCTTTTCAAGTCACCATATTAGACAAGTATCTACCCATTTTTCTGTTGGTTTTGGTTATGGATGAAGGAAGACTGCCTTAGGAGACAGACTAAAAGAACAAAACCAACAAGGTTTACTCCCCAAATCATTAGTTATATTCTTTTATTAAACCCTTTTAACCAACGAATCCAGCACGTCAGCCTTCAGCGGTTAAAATTTTACCCCAGTTTTGCTCCAAATTTGATTGTCGTCAGACGGGCAAAAGTGGAGTGGAGATAATTAAGAGGCACTTAAGAGGTATTAAGAGAGAGACAGAATAGCAGAATATGTGGGAAGGGTTACTTTTTAAATATGTGTGGTCTAGTATAAGCATTTATGTAGATAAATAAGAATATATAATATATAGGTGTTAAGCAACACATTAAATCCCTATTTATGATGTGGGAAGCACCAATGACGTAAATACATATTTGGCCTTGGTGGTGTATGCGATTAGCCGTATAAAATATATTTGCTTCCATGAATAAGAACTTTACAGGTAAAATTCAGGCAATAATAATAATTGTGCTAAGCAATGTTAACACATCGTAGTGCTGTCGAGGTAAGTTACTCTTTACTCTTTACTCTTTTACTTGTTTCAGTCATTTGACTGCGGCCATGCTGGAGCACCGCCTTTAGTCGAGCAAATCGACCCCGGGACTTATTCTTTGTAAGCCCAGTACTTATTCTATCGGTGTCTTTTGCCGAACCGCTAAGTGACGGGGACGTAAATATATCATCATCGGTTGTCAAGCAATGCTAGAGGGACAAACACAGACACACAAATATATACACCACAACATACATACACACCACACACACCAACACACACTATATATATATATATATATATATATATATATATATATATATATATATACGACAGGCTTCTTTCAGTTTCCGTCTACCAAATCCACTCACAAGGCTTTGGTCGGCCCGAAGCTATAGCAGAAGACACTTGCCCAAGATGCCACGCAGTGGGACTGAACCCAGAACCATGTGGTTGGATAGCAACCTACTTACCACACAGCCACTCCTGCGCCTAAGTTCTTCAGGTTTATCGCAGTTTCTGCATGATTTTTGCAACGTTTTCTGCCTATGTGTCTTAACTATGTTTGAACGTTACGCCTGTCCAGTACATCAAATTAGGACTTGTTAAATATGATCCCAAAGAAGCTTTCTTTTGGGGCTGTATATTTTCGTCGCAGTGGAGTATTTTGTGGCTACCTTCACCTCAAAACTATGGGTTCTTTGTTACTTTGAAAGTTTAGTGAACATGTTAGTTCTGCTTGGTCACCCGGTCTCTGACTTTGGGTTTATTTATTGATATTTTGTTCAAGATAGGTGCGCAGCTATAATAGGACTCAACGTAGGTTCATTAAAATTTTTATGAAAAGCATTTGTTTATTAAACTATGGTAGATCATACCTACAAACGTTTTAACATTAAGAGGCATCAGAGAAGTAAATCATATGATATTAATGTGGGTGGCTTTTACCCTCAGTGAGGTGAACGTCGAGTTTATAACTAATGCTGTTTCTGAAATAACAAGAAGCCGGGGAATTATTACAATTCTGGACTGTGGCGTCGAACAACTGGATATTTGGAGAAATACACACACAGACACAGACACACACACACATACATACTAAGGCACACACTAAGACACACACACACAAACATACATACAAAACGTATATGTTCACATAGGTGCAGGAGTGGCTGTGTGGTAAGTAACTTGTTTACCAACCACATGGTTCCGGGTTCAGTCCCACTGCGTGGCACCTTGGGCAAGTGTCTTCTGCTATAGCCTCGGGCCGACCAATGCCTTGTGAGTGGATTTGGTAGACGGAAACTGAAAGAAGCCCGTCGTATATATGTATATATATATATGCGTGTGTGTGTTTGTGTGTCTGTGTTTGTCCCCCCAGCATTGCTTGACAACCGATGCTGGTGTGTTTACGTCCCCGTCACCTAGCGGTTCGGCTATAAGACCGATAGAATAAGTCCTGGGCTTACAAAATAATAAGTCCCGGGGTCGAGTTGCTCGATTAAAAGGCGGTGCTCCAGCATGGCCGCAGTCAAATGAATGAAACAAGTAAAAGAGTAAAAGAGAGTAAAGAGTATACGTACATACATACATACATACATACATACATACATATATACATACGAAACGTATATGTTCACATTCTTATATATATTTACATAAGTGCATTAAGTTTTCGCATGTCAGAATTTTTAAACGCCAGGTATAACGACGCAGTACAATGTATGTAATAGTCTCACATAAGTAAGATAACTAAATAAGCACCATTACACAGTGTGCATAAGTGTGTGTATATGCATATATATATATATACATGCATATAATCATGCATGAATGTATGTATTTATGAGTTTTCTCCTTGTGTGTATGTTCGAAGGAGTGGAGTGGGGCTAGATGTGACAAGGTTTGTGTATATGTGCAATGTCCATCGAAGTGATGAAGTTAAACCAAGGAAATACACGCTATTATACAAAAGCAATAAACATGTAGGACATAAGAAAGTTCTTACGTTCTTATCAAGTCACCATATTACACAAGTGTCTTCCAATTTTTCTGTTCTCTTTGGTTTCTTTTTGCTTAGTTTGGCATCATATAGTTTCAATGAGTTCCTCAATGGAGCTGATAGTACTTATGGCAGCGATACTTACAGATATATTCCATTTTTGGTCCTCCGTGCACCATTATTGAAACCATATTTACAACCATAACATATTCTTCATTTTTCCAAACTCTTATCTAGTGTTTGGTTTTTATTAGATGAATGCATTCACACATACAAGTATACTGACATGCGCATACATACGCGTGCGCCCGGTAAATAGGTATGCACATACATGTATATAAATGCATGTGTATGAATATATATATATATAACTATATGCAGAAGAGAAACACTGTGTATATACATAAATATATATATATATATATATATATATATATATATATATATTATATATATATATATATATACATATACATATATATATGTATGCATATATATATACATATACATACATATATATTTATGTATTTATATATATATGGATATATATATATATATATATATAATATATATAACGGGAAGCTTTATGAAAATAAACAAAGACGAAGGCAGGTGGAAGACAAACGAACAATTGTATTATATATATATATATATATATATATATACATATATGTATGTATATATGCATATGTACATATATATTATATAGATAGACATATATGCATACCTATAAAATATTACATATATATATATATGTGTGTGTGTGTGTGTGTGAGTGTGTACATATGTATTAATTTATATATATGTATATATATATATATGTATATATATATATAATATATATATATATACATGTTTGTATGTATGTATGTATGTATGTAAATAGATACCTGTTGTAGAAACTTCATTCAGATGGATTGCATTTGCTTTTGAAGTTGTTGAACATGTCGAAAGTGGTGGAAGGCTATAAGTAAAGGATTAAAGACAGAAAGTAAGGATGCAGGTGATAATCTTCTTGTGTGATGATAAAACATTGTCACTGGAACATCACTCGAGGTTCCTTTATTCATTTTCTTGCAAAGAGGTGGAAGAGAATAGAAAGCAGATAGATTCGGACTCTTTAGTATTTTTCTTCCTTTTCTTTCTTTCTTTCTTTTTTTATATTACTCGGTGTTGTTACAATATATCACGTGTCATGTTGATGCTGCGGTTGTTGCAGCGATGGTAACTACTGCATAATGATGATACAGAAATATATATATATATATATATATATATATAATATATATATATATATATATATATATATATATTATATATATATATATATATATATATATATATATTATATATATAATATATATATCCATTCTCCCTTTCCACAAATAACAGTGAAAATAAGCTGTAACGATATTAGCAACTTATTTTCTTTTTTAATGCCAATCGAGATAGAATGAGTGATTAACTGTAAATCCCTAATGAATGATGATATGGAGTTATAGGAATGTGGAGGCATAATTCATTGCTGTTTTTTCTTGTTTTTTCGTTGCTGCTGTTATTGTTGTTGATGTTTTTTTCTTTGTGATGGACATTTTTTTTTAGCTTGCATCAGAACCATTGAAGCAGACTTATGACCCATATGGTTCCAGCCCTGCCACTCTCCCATTAATTTCAGAAATAAAAAATATCCTGTCACAATGTCAGTCACGGTGTCTTCGCGTGTTTAATACACTTGGATATAATTTGAAGGAGGATTGGCTGCTATTTCTATGAGAGTAAACCACTGGGGGAGAAATACACATATTCGTATGAAACATTATTGTAAACCGTGATAGTACTATAAAATGAACGGGTGTTTTCTTAGCTAATACCGTATATTTATATCCTCGAACCAAATAAATGAGAACGACATCGCTGTTAATATATGGGTACCACCTCTCAGTCAAAGTATCAAGTAAAGTTACCTTCTGGACTCGTGCCGTCTCATAAGGGCCAGTTTCCCAGTTTCATGGCATATAAAATACCCCACATGGACGGAATACCGGTCCGTCGCAGGATGACTCATTTTTGAAAGCTGAATGGATTGGAGCAATATGAAATGAGATGTTTTGCTCACGAACACAACTCGCTGCCCGGTCCAGGAATCGAAACCACAATCTTATGATCATGAGTCCAACACCCTAACCACTAAGCCACGCGCCTTCAAAGTATGGGACTACCTTTCAGGCACTTAACTCTGGAAGGGGAACTAACAACTGATGGACTGTATCTGTAGTCATCGAAAGATAATTTTTCTTCTACATCAGATTCTGCTCCATTGAATTAGCTATAGTAGTATTCCCTACTTTTATACCTATTTTATACCTCTTTCTTCTCCTTTCACCAACTTCACTGTCATCTCGATTGTTAGTTGAACCATTCGTCTCCAGAAATGTAATGCTCTGTAATATTCCCTTGAGTAAATATCTTTTACTCTTTGTAACTCATACAGGTCTGATCTAACCATCAACCACCTCACCAATCTTATAGTCTCTAAACAGATATGGCTGATTCCGTGAAAGTGTAAAAGAGCTCAAATACAAAAAGGTAACTTCATGTTTTAAACCACTGAAGCGGGTTTAATAATTTGAATATTGGTGTAAGTTAATTTAATAGATTTTATCATAATTGCCACCTTCATGATATGGTGCCACACTAAACATATGATTATTATTTATTTATTCATCGTTTAATCTACAATCGGTCTTTAATATTTTATTAATTCTGTTGTCTGATTTAAAGTCTCCTTATATCTTAGACATCAGCTATGAATGGGGTTGGTAACCACAACGAAGTGCTTCTACAAGTGGCAAAAAGTTTAGTTAGCGTGACAGTTTGAAAGAAATTAATGTTTTGGAATTTTTGACCCTGTCTGAGTGGGAGAAAATGGCAGAGTGATTTTTCATTAACTTTCATTCAAAATGGAATCTACTTTTTCTGTTACAGGTATTCAAATGCAGTACAAGAATTAAAACGTTAGATCAGTCACATCTTCACGGCGAGAATATTGTTTTATATGCTACCCATAAGTAGTTTCCTATGATTGAACATAGATCAATTATCGATTTGAAAAATCTATACTGGTAATTTTGAAATTACCTTCAAAACCTGTACTGGTAATTTTGAATTCACCTAGAAAGCCTATACTGGTAATTTTGAAATAATTTCTACGAAATGATTTCTTTCAAGGTATTTTCCCACAAACTACTAAATTTCCACAGGTTATTGTCCCATAAGATGCTTATCAATACCGGACATTTCCCTATAAAATTTCGCTCAATACTAGTAATTTTCCAACTTCCTACAAATAACTATCAATTATCTTGCGGCTACCTGCTAATCACTTCAATTTATTTTCCCACAAGTTACTAATCGTTTCCACTTTTTAATTTATTTTCTCACAAGTTGCTATTCACTTTAAAATAATTTCATTAAATATGCTCGACTGAAGTGCATTTCAATCTGTCTTCTCTCAGACCATAACAAATGGTTTGGCCATAAATTGAAGATGACCAAGAATATTTTAAGGAAGATCACAGCAAGTGGTTCAACCTTAATATAACTGATTAATCAGAGGAACATCTAGAAAGATGTGCAGCAAGCCTGTAAATATGTATATATATATATATATATATATATATTCTTTTTTTCTTTTTTTTCTAGTTTCAGCTCAGAGCTGTGACCATGCTGATGCACCACCGTTTGGCTACACTGTTATTACTAAGAGCCTCCTCTAATATGTGGCACTTGGTGAAGCAGGGAGTTTGATATAGCTACCCTCATTTGCACCTCTTGCTGTGAAGTAGAGTCATCTGGGACTCTCGACAGGAAGAGGTCCAGCTTTGATTTAAAAAAATCTCTACATCTACTTTGTGCAAGTTTCTCAGACTCTTTGGGAGAATATTAAAAAGTTGTGGGCCCTTGAAACCCATGCTGTTGCAATAACTGGTCCTGAAGTGTGATGGCATTGCTGGAACCTTTGGCACTATGCAGTGTCGTCCCATTCTGGCATTGATGTAGCTATCAATGCCAAAATTTGGCACAATTCCTTCCAGGATCTTCCAGATATATATTACTGCATACCTGCAGTCATGCTCTCTCTCTCTCTCTCTCTCTCTCTCTCTCTATATATATATATATATATATATATATATATAATATATATATATATACATATGTATAGAAAGAGAGAGAGAAAGCGTGAGAGATATACACACACGCAGACGTGCGCACGCACACACACACATATGTCTTTGTGTGTGTGTCTGTGTCGCCTTCGTATTTTAAGAAGTCATTGCAAGTGTGAGGCCTCAAAACCACTGATGATCTGTCTTTGGCAATCTTTTACCTATAATACAACAAAAAAACAGCATCGAGTAGTCTGTACACCTCTTGAATGTCAAAAAATACTTATGCACTCTGCAGCTCTCAACAAATGAATAAAATCTTCAAAAATATGTACTTCTGTATTTTCAACGGCTCTTGCAGCACATACGGATACGCTAGACTACATTCACTTAAAGGCTACCAAATGATCGCTATGAATTCGCTAACCCACATACTCCTATCTCTGTCTCACAATAGATCACTCCTCTCTCCACTTTTTCTACTGCTACTGCAGTTGCCTCTGCTTCTTCGGAGGTAGTTAGCCTCTACTCGGCGCTCTGAATTGCAGCATCCTCATTACTCCACTTCCGTATAAAGATTTTCGCCTGAATATCAATCCTCATGAATTTCTCTCTTGGCCATATCCTGAGTCTACTCAGGAAGAACAGCAACTACATCAATCTAACTGGTGTCCAGTGAAAGGTGAATGTATGGGCACAACGTCTTTCTTTCGTCTAAATCATTGACAATCATGATGTAAGTGGGGAGTTGGTCGTTATTCTATTGCAGCTGAAACAGTGCAGTTGGTCCGATGATAGCTGAAATGGTACAACAATGTCAGGACGTACTAAAGAGCAACTGTACATTCTATAACCCTAGTTTGGCTTAGTTTGAAAGAAGCAGTAGCTTATAAGTTGAAGTTGTGGTAGAAACTAACCAGCTGCCAATTTCGCAGGCAAGAAAAGAGCAATTGTTTTGACAAGTAATTGATATATGAAGAGCAGATAAATGTGTGTATTCTGAGGCAGAAAGGCAATAAAAAAAAGCATTGAAAACGAAGTCTAAGATGGAATTCCTAAAGTTGAAGTTTGAGTGGTTACTCATTTCGTCAGGAGAGAAAGATAACAAATGGACATTATAATATCATCATAAATATAAATATTTGGATCTACTAAGGTACTTTTATATCACTTTTTCACCTCTCGCTTTTTATTAGATAAATAACTCTTGTTTATTCCTGTCTTTTAATTTCTTTCAGTCATTTGATTACGCCCATGCTGGAGCACCGCCTTTAGTCGAACAAATTGATCCCTGGACTTATGCTTTGTAAGCCTAGTTCTTATTCTACGGGTCTCTTTTACCGAACTGCTAGGTTACGGGGACATAAACACACCAACATCGGTTGTCAAGCGATGGTGAGGGGCAAACAGACACACAAACACACATACATACATACGACGGGCTTCTTTCAGTTTCCGTCTACCAAATCCACTCACAATGTTTGGTCGGCCCGCGGGACTGATGCTGGAAACATGAAGCTGAATACAAATTAATTAATTATTTATTTTAAATACGTAATTATATAAATATTGATGCTATGTAGTTGCGATATTAGAGATTTTAATACAACATCGTTTCAGTTGAGTGCACCTGTTGTCTTTCTGTCTGTTTGTCCCCCCAACACTGCTTGACAACCGATGTTGGTGTATTTACATCAAAAGAACCCGATTCAATAAATACCAGGATCACAAAATGAAAGTACTGAGGTCGATTTATTCAGCGAAAATTTCTGGAAGGCGGTGTCCCAGCATGATCGCAGCTTAATGACTGAAACAAATAAAGGATCAAAGAGATATAGATATAAAACAATCATACGTATACACATGAGCATGCTTGAATCAGATATATTTAACAAGTAACTTCATGATATTAAAATATTACGTGCACGAAGATTGCGTTAGAAGCGACTCGAATGCATACATATGTTGTAAGACGTGCATGCAGCATTCATTTCCATATAATTCAAAGTTGTGTGTGATACGAAAACGCTTCTGATAGCTATTTGCAGACCAATCATATTTTCCTGAGATTATTTTCTTACTGGGAATTGCAGAAAAATGAGCCAATTAAGTAAATCTTCCGATAAATTTCAATTCAAATTGCAGATAAACATGCAAGTAAGCTTTGTCTATTTATATTGCTGAAGCATTAAATGTGTAAATTTATAAATTTACTGTTTGGCGTTCGATTACATGCGTTTTTTTTTAAATAAAATTATATAATATATGCACATATTCACACATATGATATATGTATATAAACACACAAATATATATATATATATATATATATATATTATATATATATATATATATATATATATATATATATATAATAATATAAATATATACATATATAATATATAATATAATATATGTATATATATATTAATTATTATATATATATTATATATATATTTATCTACAATATATATATGTACAGATATAATATTATATGTATGTATATATATGTATATATTTATAGATGTATATCAATACACATGTACACGCTCATATAATGAATATTCGTGCGTGTTAATACAAACAAACGGAAACAAACAAAACTACACGCAAACAACAAGCATGCGCGGTCACACGCATATACACTCACACATATGCATACGCGTATTTATAAAAATATATACGTGCGCGCATTTGTGTATAGACACACACATACACACACAGATATTCTTGTATATATGTATATATATATATATGTGTGTGTGTGTGAGTGTGCAGACTGTTATACTCATGTATGCATACACGTGCTCGCATGCGCGTAATTACCATCGCATTTTTATGAGAAATTATTCACTTACATTCGTATATAATTACAGTTGTATATAATTGTTTGTTTTGCTAATATACTGAATGGATTATTGTTTAATAGACATTCCGTAAAAGTATATAACAAAACAATCTCGCGGATTAAAGTATATTAGCAAAATAAATCATTTCCTGACGTATGCGCACACACACAAATCTATATGTGTATGTATGTGCGTGTGTTTGTGTGTGTATGTGTGTAAAATATATATATACATATATATATGCGTATATATATATATAATATATATATATATATATATATATGCATATATATATATGCATATATATATATGTTTGTATATATATATGTATGTATTATAT
>NC_043004.1:99858745-99908745 GCF_006345805.1 Octopus sinensis | reverse complement strand
TTTCGAAGGGAATTTCCATCTAGCTTGAAGCTGAGAAAAAAAAATGAAATTTATCATGACAATTATGAAATTAATTCTATTGTGGAAAAGCGATGTAATGGTGACCAGAAGCAGTCACACCCGCATACCCACCCACCAAAAAAAAATAAAAAGTAATAATTACACATGCACTTTCTAAGTGTGATGTTTTCTGTGGTATTACGGGTCAACCTCTCCGCTCTCCTCCGGATCATTCCGTTTTCCAATTCCTATAGAATTCTGGCTTGCATCTTAACGTTCATTCTTTCATTCTGTCGCTGTCTGTCGTCGTATCTCTCTCTTTGTGATTCTCACCCACTCTGACCCCACCCTCTCTCTCTTTCTCTCTTTCTCTGATGACGACAATCATTCAACGAAGTCTGTGTACTTAACACAAGCGCACAGAGTCAATCACTCATATACTTGCAATGTGTGCTCATGTGTAACTTGCCCGAGCGGCGAGAAACACTCTTTCACTCTTTTCCATGTTTCAGTCATTTGACTGTGGCCATGCTGGGGCACTGGCTATAGTCGAACAACCCGACCCCAGGACTTATTCTATGTAAGCCTTGTATTTATTTTATCGGTTTTTGCCAAGCCGCTAACTTACGGGGACGTAAACACACCAGCATCGGTTGTCAAGCGATGTTAGGGGGACAAACATAGACACACAAACATATACACTCACATACATATACATACTTATATACGACGGGCTTCTCTCAGTTTCCGTCTACCAAATCCACTCACAACACTTTGGTCAACCCGAGGCTATAGAAGAAATCACTTGCCCAAGGTGGCACGCAGTGGGACTGAACTCAGAACCATATGGTTCGTATGTATGTATGGATGAATGCATGTATGAATTATGTATGTAACTATGTATTTGTTTATGTATGCATGCGTGTATGCATGCATGTATGTGTGTTTGCACACATGTATGTATGTCAGAAGGCTTGCAACTCCAACGGATGCCTCAAAAGACATTTTAAGATCCACAAAGAGCAGAAGTTATCTGCAGCTTTTGGTGGTCCAAATCAGAGGTGCAATCTATGTGGGTGTCTTTTCAGAACATTGGTTTAAAAAGCCAGATCAGATACCATGATGGTGCTCAGGTGTAGGTACAGGAAGTGGTCAAACTGGTGTTGGTGTGTTTACGTTCTATTAATTTAGTGGTCCAGCAGCAGGGACCGATAGAATAAGCACCAGAATTTTAAAAATATGACTGCTGGAGTCGATTCATTCGATTAAAAAAGTCTTGAATGCGGTGCTCCAGCATGGCCGTAGTCTAATGGCTCAAACAATTAAAGGATGAGAGATATGTGTGTATGTGTGTGTGCGTGTGTGTATGTGTTATTAATGATGATAGGTGGGTCGAAACAATTATAGTGATTAATACTCGTATTTACCAACTTTCGTCTCTCATTAACCAAATACACGAACATTGTGAATACATATATATTACTGATTGTATGCTTTTCTACACCATACAAAATACAGCTTAAAAAAAACTAACCTGAATATAAGAAAAAATATTCCTCAGTAATATATATATATATATATATATATATATATATATATACATACAGATAAGAATGTGACATGCACATAAAACAAAACGTTAAAAAGAGTTGACAACGGAATTTCTTCTAACAATAAATCTAAATTAAAGAAATTTAATTCTATAGACAATTGACCAAATATTGTCCTACTTCTTTCCATTTATTTTAATTTTCAGAAAGCTGTTATTCCCGTATTAAATATGTTAGGAATGTAAGATTAACAAGAAAGTTCCAAATTTACTATGGCTAATGGAACAAAAACAATCAGCTTAAATGTTATTAATGACTCTGTCACTTCGTTGTTATTATTATCATTGTTCCGTGTTATCATGATGATGATTGGTGTATTAAGTATTAGCTGTTGTTGTTGTTGTTGTTGCTGCTTTTCTCATCAGGGTGTATGTACACTATTAATGTGGCTTTGTCGAGAAAGTCTGTGTTTATGAGAATAGGTGTCTGTTATTTGTTTTTCTTTAGTTTTTTTTTCTTTTCCACTGACTAAGCATTTTCTCGAAGAATATATGTCGTTTACATATGAGAGTCTTGTTCGAAGCACCCTTAACGTTGCTAATGATAGCCTCATCATCATCATCATCATCACCCCCCCACCACCACCACCACTGTCGTCGTCATCATCATCATCATCATTATCATCATCATCATCATCGTCCGCCAACTCCATCTGCAATATCAGTGGCGGTGGCAGCAGCAGCAGCCGCAGCAGCAGTTCTAGTGGAGTGCTGGTAGAATCGTTGTTGCGGACAAAATTACTTGTAGTGTTTAGTTACAACTCCTTATGTTCTGAGTTTAAAAACTGCTTATATTAACATTATCTTACATCATTCAGGGTTCATAAAAAAAGTAAGTATCAGCTAAGTACTAGGATCGAATCATATCCAAAGCCATGTACGTCATCATCATTATTGTTATTATTATTATTATTATTATTATTTATCTTTCTTGAAATTCCGCCGAAGTCGACTTTGCCATTCCTCATTTTGAGGTCGAGAAATTAAGTACCAGTCAAGTACTGGGGGCGATGTAATTGACTATCGCCATCTCCCCAAAATTTCAGGCATTGTGCCTATAGTATAAAATGATCATTTATCTTTCTTAATGCAGAAACCTGGTGCTTATTCTATCGGTCCCTGCTGCTGGATCACTAAATTAATGGAACGTAAACACACCAACACCAGTTTGACCACCTCCTGTACCTACACCTGAGCACCATCATGGCGTCTGATCTGGCTTTTTAAACCAATGTTCTGAAAAGACACCCACATAGATTGCACCTCCGATTTGGACCACCAAAAGTTCTGCTCTTTGTGGATCTTAAAATGTCTTTTGAGGCCTCTGTTAGATTTGCAAACCTTCTGACATACATACATAAGTGTTCGCTGTTTCCAGATTTCGAGACCTCTGAAGTGGCTTCCGTCAGTTCTAAGCAACACTGTTTTCTGCTGCTTCCCGTTTTTCATCCCATTTTCATGTTTGTCAGCTTGATACTTAGAATACCCAAAACTTCTAAAAAAAAAAAAATGAAGAGAATAACAGCTTCTTTATGACTACAGGTTCTCCCCCCACCTTCAAACCATTTTATCTAATCTGTTGTTCAGCTTCTCTTTCCGATACTCTGTTATCACCAGGGTTTACAATATCTATGAGTAAGGCAGTCATTTCCTCTTTATTCACGATCGTTATATGTGACCTTCGATGTTCAATTTCCACATCATATTGGATCGTTACATCCCGCTGTATCTTTGCCATGTAATTCTCGAATACTCCGTCTGATATTTGCCCATCCAACATCCTCGCTCTATCTAATCCGTCCTTGCTACACAGCTTGTAGCTATGAATCTTGTAGCATTATCATGTCTTCATTTCTAGTATTCTTTGTCCTGATTTGTACACTCATTCGCAATTTACCAAAAACTCTCATATTTATCACCGCATGACTAGGACTTTCATTTTTATTGCCAATCTTGCATTTGTTTAATTTAATCCGAGTGCTTGTTCCCATGCAAGACAGATAAGCGCTTCTGTTACTGACTTCAAGACACACTCCTTTAGTCCGTGTCAACTTCTATCGGCGTTTCTAATTCTGTTAGCCCCTCTCGCTGTTTACATCCTTTTTTCCATTTTCTTTCCTCTTCCTTGCTATTTTTCTCTATACTCGAACTATTTGTCCTGATTACAACAAATAGCCTCACCTAAACCAGCAAGGGTGCCATGGAAATTTCGATATACCACTCCAATTATTTACCTCCTGAGCGTATGCAAATTTCACAGCTAATTAGCCTTCGTTCGTCTCTGTACAGGATTAGATAAGCTTATCCATATTGCTCTTGGGGTGGCATTGTGAGTTAGTTTACTTAATTTTCGGTCAGTCCTCTGTAGATAGTCTTTTGTCCAATTGATATTAGATGCACCGCACATCAATGATCCGCTCGGACATTATTGATTCTTCTACTATGGCCTCAGGCCGACCAAAGCCTTGTGAGTGGATTTGGTAGACGGAGTCTGGAAGAACCCTCTGGTATATGTATTTATATATATATATATATATATAATTATATATATATATATGTCTGTGTGTGTGCGTGTATGTATGTATATGCGTGTGTGTATATGTTTGTGTGTCTGTTTGTCCTCCCAGCATCGCTTGACATCCGATGTGCTTACGTCCCCTATTGAATAAATATTAGGCTTATAAAGAATAAGTCCTGGGGATCGATTTGCTCGACTAAATGTGGTGCTCCAACATGGCCGCAGTTAAATGGCTGAAACAAGTAAAAGTGTAAAAGAGTATACCAATTTATATATTAAACGCATTCCTGGAACTGGTAGCTAAATACTAATTATTTCATTAATAAACGTACGAACGTTTCTTCACACTTGTCTATATACATACATACAACATACATACATACATACATACATACATACACACATACATACATACATACATACATACATACATACATACATACATACATACATACATACATATGTGTGTGTGTGTGTGTTTGTGCATTAACATACGTATGGATGTGGACTACGCGTTTATACGCGATGTATTATCTCTGTACATCATGTGACAGCTCAACAAAAATAAGTTGAAATAGTCAATAGATGCGAAATAGTGCTTCGCTATTTGTTCCTATCTATTTAATCGTTTTACAGGCAACATAACAACAGAAGTAGGAACATTTAGTAGTAGTAGTAGTAGTAGTAGTAGTAGTAGTAGTATAGTAGTAGTAGTAGTAGTAGTAGTAGTAGTAGTAGAGTAGTAGTAGTAGCAGCAGTGTTTGTAATGACGATGTTGCTCGTGGGTGGTAGCTTAGTAGTAGTAGTAGTAGTAGTAGTAGTAGCAGTAGAGCTAATAATCATAATAACAATAACAGTAATATTCGTAATATTACCAGCACTAAGACCCAGACCGCACGTACAAACATAACATTACCATGGCCACCATATCTAGGAGTCAACAACTATAACTACTACAAGCAATGTTAAGTGCTATTCTCTGTCAAGAGATTGAAATCTAGAATCCCCAGAGGTCTCAATCCCAAAAGCCATCTACGAAATGGGAAAGTGGATGTTGTACATATTCTATCCATTAGTAAATCTAGGGAACATGTATCATAGATTTCTTTTGAAAATTGTTCATTATAGTGTTTGGTTTTCAGTCGCTCGGTCTTGAAGTCTTGTATATTTTTTGGTGGGGTGTAACGATATATATATATATATGTATACACACACACACACACACACACACATATATATATATATATATATATGCATGTATGTATTTGTATGTAGGTGTATATGTATGTGTGTGTATTTATATTTATTGGTGTATATATATAGACTAGCCTTCTAAGAGTGTAGACATAAATCTGTAGGTACGCGTACGTATGTGTATATACGTGAATGTATGTAGATGGATGTATGTATGAATATAACGCGTGCGTGCGTGTATGTGTATGAGTGTACGAATGAGTGAGAGTACGTGCTAAAGAGTGTGCGTGAGTGGAATGAGTGCGTTTTCCAGTAGACAGATAAATGGACTGGCTGTCATAGCCAAGATGTTTGCGACCAAGCGGCCAAAGATAACAAAAGTAATAAACGAAGATAATAAAATTAAAATTAGGGAATGGGTCTGTATTAGTATGTGTATATATGTGTGTATGTGTAGTGGTTTGCATAGGTACACATATGTATATGTATACATGTATGTATATGTATGTATGTGTGTGTATGTGTATATATGTGTTATAGGGACTAGTGTGCTGTGTGTGCATGTGTGTGTGTGGATATGTGTGTGTATGCGTGTATGTGAGTATGTGTGTGTATGTGTATATATATTTTTCTGTGCGTATATGTATGTGAGGTCGTGTGTTATATATACAAGTGTGTATACGTGTATGCATGTGAGTGTGTGTGTGTATACATATATGTGTATGTGTAGATAGATATGTATATGCATGTGTATGTGTAAGTGTATATATTGTATATATATGTGTGGTATGTATGTGTGTATGTATATGTATATATGTTTGTATGTGTGTGTATGTATGTATACATGTGTGCATAGGTATAAGTGAGAATCTCCTTATTTACCTAAAACTCTATCCCCCTTTTTTTTATATAGGTTTTTTTGGGGTTTTTTTTTTTTATATATAGGTTTTTTTTTTATATATAGGTTTTTTTATTTATTTTTTATTTTTTATTTTTTATTTTTTATTTTTTTATTTATTCTTCTATCTAATTTAACACTGACTCCTTGACCACTCCCCCAAGTATGATATTTTGTGCTATGCCTACCCCCAAAAAAGCCCCCACCAACACCCCGTTAAACCTGCCTAAATGTATAAATGCCAATACAATTCTTGTTAACTAGCTTCCTGAAGATTCTCTTGAATGAAACAGTTCTAGTCCTGTAGAAGCTCCTTCTATATAATAAATATATATTATATATAATATATGTATATATATATGTATATATATGTATATATATGTAGATATATATATATATATATGTATATATATATATATAATATATATACATATGTGTGTGTGTGTGTGTGTATATATATGTATATGTATATATATATATATATATAAAAATATATATATATACATATATATATTCTTATATTCTAATGATTCTTTTACTTTTTTCAGTCATTTAACTGTGACAATGCTGGATTACCGCCTTAAATAAATATATATAAATATGTATGTATTTATGCATGCTTGTGTGTGTGGGGTGTATACACACGCACACATATATATATATATATATATGTGTGTGTGTGTGTGTTTGTGCGTGTCTATAGATATAGAGATACTATATGGAAATATTTTTTATTTTGTGCCAATAGAGATTTTGTGATTCTCGTGATGTGCGAATATATTGTTAGGTTGAATTTTCGCTGATAAATCATTATTTTCGTTTCACGTGATTTGGACGTTAGTATATTTTTTTTAAGGCTTATTTCTCTATTTACTAAATTGTTATATTTGAATACTTACGATCGCCTTGTTTTATTACGAAGTTCTCTGGGATTTTAGAATCCAATATTCCAATTGTGTAGATCGATGCTGCTGCTCCTGACTAAAAATGATGCCTTATATCTCTGTATTCAGCATTCGATGTTTTAGTCGAGGTTTTTCTTGTATTTTGATGTTTTTAAATGAATTATTTGTTGTTCTTCTATTCAACTCTGTAATCGCTCTTCACGTATAGCGGCCAATTTGATAGACACAAAATGTACGTTATTTTTAATGATCAAGCGAAAAAACGTATTCAATAACTTGGTTAGAGCGAATTTATTCGGCTGATACATTCAGCGTTTACCTTAATTTAAAGTGCCTTTAAAACTATACGCACGCAATTCATAGTATACATAATATTTTATGTTTCAAAAACCAGAGTAATTCAACATATCATTCAAATTATATTTTCTTTCTAAATCTATGAGGATAAATCAACTTCATTGTAGATCGCTGTAATGCAAACAGCAAATGCAGCATACGGTACTTTCGTTGAACGATCCAAAGCTACAATTCAGATGCTGCAGCCGCACGCTAAACAGAAGAGAAGATAGATTTACTTGCCTAAATGCAGAGCAAAAGAAAAAACGAAAACAAAAATTATATAAATATATTCCTTGTAAAGGTTCAGTTTCAACTGCAGAGTTGGCGAATCTACAACTAATTCATATGATAACAAGTAACAGAACACGTGAGAAACCAAGCTGAAATTTAAAATTTATGTTGACTCCTACCGTCAAAGCAAGTTCAATGTCTTTGAACGAGATGCATGTTTTTATGCGCGTAATATACTCACCTAAATTATTAATTATAAGACTTTTATTTATGCTATTTATTCAAGTGCTATTATTTATGCTGTTAGGTTTTCTAATAAAAATGCTTTTTCTTAATTTCCAAAGACAGCACTCCTAAGAGGTCTCTGATCATCTGCTTGTCTGTTTGTTTGTCTGTGTGTCAGTCTTTCTGTCTTTCTTCCTTTCTCTCTCTCTCTCTCTCTCTCTCTCTCTGTATATATATATATATATAATAATGATAATAATAATATGAGGGAATATTATTCCAAACTTAGAGGGAAAAATTAAATTACACCATCTAGAAAATTACATATAATAAAAAGATTAAATATAAGATAAATATAATCATCGTTATATTTTTTATCTTATATCTAATCTTTCTATTATATGTAATTTTCTAGATGGTGTAATTTAATTTTTCATTTTAAATTTGTATATACATACGTAGATACATACATACATACATAAATGTGACAAGCGATGCAGACTATGTAGAGTTAATACCGCAGATATCATCCATATCATAAGCAGATGTCAAAACATGTCATCACGGTATTATCTACCGATGAGGCATGATGTAATAACTAGGACACTCTATAATGAAATTCGTCGTTAGGATAAGCCCAAAGAGAAAAAAATAAGAACCCACTTTATGGTAGAAACTATAGTCACTCATAATAAAAAGTAGTGGTGGAATGTCCCAGTGTAGACCTGAATAAAATGTAAGCACAACAGACCTGATATAATGATTTGGGATAGAGAAGAGAATCTGTGTACAGTTGTGGAAATTAGCTGCCCAGCGGATGTTTACATAAAACTAATGATCAGTTACACTGAACTATTGAGAAATCTGCAGTTACTCTATCCAGACTACAAGTTCAGGTTTATACCTGTAATTATTCGGACTCTGTGTAATGTAACACACTGCCTAAATACCAATCGTGAGAATTTAGGCTTCTCAAGACCAGAAAGGAGAAAGCCATTTCGAAGACTATAGATCTAATCCATCACCAGAACTGTAAAAATCTGTAAAACTTTCCCGAAGTTTATTATTTAAATATATATGAGCATGTCTAGATATGCAACTATATGCATGAGAATATATACATAAAACAAAACATACAAATCTGTACATATACATACATACATACATACATACATACGTACATACATACATACATAAATACATACATACATACATACATACATACATACCCTGTTGTTAATGTTGCAGTTTTCTAATACCCGTCTTTTGATAGCTTCGAGCTCTACTTCTGTAAACCAACGATTTTTTTTATTGCTCTAGTTTCTTTACAGAATCTCTGTTCCACGAGTTGAAACAATCCCTTTTCTCTCCAATGATCATACATACATTATCGGTAACCCCTAATTTGAGCACCATTTTCATCTACAGTTTTGCTCACGTATTAACACTCCATGACCACAACATTAATTTGCTTGCTCTATCTACTCCGTGCGTGGTGGTCTCTTTCTGGATATCGACAGGCCGGACCTGGACCAGAATCTCTGAGCCAGCCTGGTGCAGCACTGCCACCATCAATGGCTTCAGTTTTATTACCACCGTTATTCACAATGTTTTGCTTTTTCAATGCCACTCATATGAGGTGGCGATTATCCGGTTGCGCAATTACCAGTTTTTTTATTGTGACACCTTTATTAGATATATCATTAATCAGGTCATGGTAGTTAATCTATCGATCTCGAAAGGATAAAAATCAAAATCGACCTCGACGAATTTGAACTCAGAACTTAAGGACAGACCAAGTACCGGTAAGCATTTCGCCCGGCGTACTAACGTTTCTGCCAGCTCGCCCCTTTATAATAATAATAATATAATAATATAATAATAATATAATAATAATAATAATAATAATAATAATATAATAATTAATAATAATAATAATAATAATAATAATAATAATAATAATAATTATTATTATTATTATTATTATTATTATTATTATAGTAGTAGTAGTAGTAGTAGTAGTAGTAGTAGTAGTAGTAATAGTAGTAGTAGTAGTAGTTGTTGTTGTAGTCGTAGTAGTAGTAGTAGTAGTAGTTGTAGTAGTAGTAGTAGTCGTCGTCGTCGTCGTAGTAGTAGTAGTAGTAGACAATCAACACTACTAAGTAACAAGAAGAAAACAAAAATACTGTGCAAATACAACATTACAGAAAAAGATATTGGTCTATGATGAATACAGTTTTGCAAAAAAAGGGAGTGGGGGTGAAAACAGTTAGTTAGTTAATTTGGCTCAAAAGCAAATAGCAAGGCCATGTAGGGGGACATGGAGTTAAGTACAGGGTGGTGTTCATGTAAAGAGTTCAGGCCACTTGAGGTCAAGGGAGGCTTTGAAAAAAGCGGTCGTCGGCATCTTCACCATCTCGTCTGGCAGCTTGTTCCACGGATCCGCAACCCGGACGGAGAAAGCTCCTCTCCTT
Organism: Octopus sinensis; assembly: GCF_006345805.1. Lineage (NCBI taxonomy): Eukaryota > Metazoa > Mollusca > Cephalopoda > Octopoda > Octopodidae > Octopus > Octopus sinensis. The sequence goes on along the minus strand of NC_043004.1, from coordinate 99,898,352 downwards.
CGATTGAAATGAAATCGTCGCAGATAGAGCTTTTCGGAATGACCCCGCAGCCGACGCTCTGGAGCAGGAGTGAAGAACAGCTCTTTCGAGAGGTTACACTTTCCGCTTATGATGTTGTGGGCGAGAATGAGATCACCACGGCGGCGGCGTTTTTCTAGAGAATAAAGGTCGAGCGTCCTCAGCCTTTCTTCATAGGACAAATTTTTGAGACCATGAACCATGCGGGTAGCCAGCTTCTGGACTCTTTCGAGATGCTTATTAGAACCTTAGAATCTTTAACCATAAACATAGTAGTATGAACCAATACAGTAGAATATATAAGATGATATTAGCCTATTTTTATAAACCATCGATTCCTTTTGTAAAGTTATGCTGCTGTATTCGCTGCCTCGATGAATTTAAAACCATAATTTATAGTATAAGTAATAACTTATTTTTTCAATGGATCATAACAAAAACCAACTCTTTTGTGGATAACATAAACAGAAAAAAAATTAAATACTGAAATTGTCATTCGCATAAAACCATGTACAGAATTTTAATATATTTCATACGAACAAGATATGACAATGCAAATATCCTAATTAATCTGGCAGGAAAAATATGTATACTTGTTTCTAATTGTGAAACTTGGATTCAGTGGGGGTATCCTTGATCAATTCTGTGAAGTGGGTGGAATTCTTCACGTACAATGTTGACTTTCCTGCTAACGGACAAGACATAGGATGTTGGCTGAAGGGTATATCAGCCGAAACGTAAAAGGGCGTAAAAAGAACTCTTCTTCAAAAAAAGGTACTCCAGAACGTTAACTATTAAAATAGAACGTGCAGAAGCAATAGATATTCAAGAATTACGAAGGACGAAATACATTTTCGATACTCCCAATGCTCCACTGCATATATCAGCAAACTCTCCAAGAAGTAAAGGAACCTATATCACCATCCATCAGAATATTCCGTTATTGAATCAAAACACAACCGCAAACATATCACTCAAAGTGCACAAAATATTCAAAAGCAAAACACGTCAAGAAATACTGGATCACTGTATCTGTCAAATTTCCGGGAGTTAGTTCTTTTTATCAATGTGCAACACACAAATACGTTCCCAGATTCCCTCTTCTACCTGTTTTTGAAAACCACCGACTTGGATATCTAAACAAAATATATGCAAAAAATATGAAGAAATCAAAGATACTTTATCAAGAAGATATACAATATAGTTCTATATTTAAGAGATGAGGAATTATGTACATTATTTTCATCATTTACAATTGACGGATATTTGTCGTTTTCTTGTTTGTTGTTAACACAACGTTTCGGCTGATAAACCATCCAGCCTTCATCATGTGTCTTGTCCGTTAGCAGGAAAGTCAACATTGTACGTGAAGAATTCCACCCACTTCACAGAATTGATCAAGGATACCCTCATTGAATCCAACCAGATGGTAAGTATAGATGTGATAAATCTGTTTACCAAAGGCCCAACTGGTGAGGCACTATCGGGGATTCAAGAAAAACTAGTCACAGACACACATCTAAAAGAACGCACTAGTATAACAATAAGAAACTTGATGGAAATGTTGACCTTCTGTGTAGAAACTACCTACTTTAATATGAACACTGATATATATCGACAAGAAGAGGGTTTAGCTATGGGTTCGCCATTATCACCGATAATAGCTAATATATACATGGAATACTTCGAGAATTTGGCTTTAGGATAAACACCACTAAAACCAACCCCATGGCTGTGATATGTTGATGACACCGTCATTCTTCTCTAGCCCCACCAGGAAGATTTCCAAGTGCTGTTAGATCATGTGAACTCAATAAAAGTATCCAAACAGTTCACAATGGAAAAAGAAAAAGATAATCAGCTAGCATTCCTAGACTATTAATAACACGCACCAAGTATGGATTCAGGACATCCGTATACCACAAACCGACCTTCACTGGACGATACTTAAAGCTCCCAACTCCTATAGAGTATAAAACGAGGGATTGCTCAGTGCCTAAAACATCGAGCAATGAATATAAGTAGCGATCGTTATTCCTACCACGAAGAAATGATGAAGCTCAGTAACAATCTATTAAGCAGCAACTACCCTAAGAATATACTCTCCACTCCAATTATGGAGAAAAGAGAGGATGAAACCGATAAACTGTCCGCAGTCTGTCTGCACTATGTTTAAGGCCTCTTCGAAAAGATACAAATGATATGCGGCCCATATGACATCAAGACAGTATTCAAAAGTAATACAACACTTCGCAAATATTTCCTTCGAGTAAAACCACCAATAGAAGAAAATATGACTAAGTACTGCGTGTACTCCATCCCATGCAGCTGTGGTAGGTTATATAAAGGCGAAATATGCTGCCCTCTCAAAATAAGGGTAGAGGAACATCGCAAAGCTGTGACACGGGGAGATATTGACAAATAGGGTGTAACTGATCATGTATGGCAAAATGGAGACCCCCCCCCTGTGGAATGAAGTTGAAATAATAGACAGAGAAAAACACTGGAAAATACGAAAACTAAAAGGAGCAGCACATTAGGTAGAAGACAACCTCCTAAGCAGACCGAGTACAGATATGAACAGCATATGGGAACCGGTATTAAGGAAGGATAGGAAAATATTAGATTTATAGGCCCTAAAATTCACTCCATAGTTGTCTACGGGCATATGGCGTTGTGGCTGTTAACCCCAAGATTTCAAGTTCGATTCCAGGCAGTGACCTGAATAATAATAATAATAATAATAATAATAATAATAATAATATAATAATAATAATAATAATAATAATAAAAAATAATAATAATAATATTAATAATAATATTAATAATAATAATAATAATGATAATGATAATAATAATAATAATAATAATAATAATAATAATAATAATAATAATAATAATAACAAAAACAACAACAACATCGGAAAATACCTTAGGAATGAGGACCCAGGTTCGAAATTTCCTCAAGACATCTGATGAAGGCTGGGGGGTATATCAGCCGAAGCGTTATGTTAACAACAAACAAGATGATGACAAATATCCGCCACTTGTAAATAATGTACAAGAAAATATATTCACCATAAACAAGAAGCATTTTGTTTCAATTGAAAATGTTAAAAAAAAAGACATATATTTAAACAAGCAATGAAGTTTATACAATTACGCGCACAAATAAAGCAGTCACTATCAAAAATTTAAGCATCACTTGTGTAAAATAATATACTCACGAACACAAAGTGTAAGACTCAAAATGTATTTCTTTTACATCGTGCTTTATAAAATAATTTATGATCGCCATTTATTTTTCAGAATGTTGAAGCTGTGAAAACGGTCAGGTTAATGTATATAAAATGTTCATAACGGCCCTACTGTGCTTTTAAATTACCCTCCTTGTCTAATTTAAATTGTTACAAATTTTTAGTAAGCTACAGCCGTGGAATAGACAGCGTCGAATAGATGTGTTTTTAAGCATTGAAGTATTTACATGTGTATCTCAAATGCAAACTGACAACCGTTCTTCTAATCTTAGTGTGAGAAGACTGTATCTTAATTAGCTGTTTGATTTTCAAAACTGAAATGCTAAAGAAGAAATCAGATGGGAAATAAGATGGAAAGAGAATACCAATCAACTAGATTAAATAATTATGAAGGTCCCTATACGCAATACTAATTTCAAATTTTGTCACAAGGCGGTGGGGGGAAGGGCACGTCGATTGCATTGACCCCAGTGCTGAACTGGTGCGTATTTTATCGACTCCGAATGGATGAAAGGCAGACTCAGTAGAATTCGATCTGAGAACGAAAGACGGACGATAAGCCTTTAGAACATTTTACTCGGCTTGCTAATGATTCTAACAACTGGCAACTTGCCCCTTAGAAGTAATACTGAATGTTGTTTTGGGGTTCAGGGAAAGTTCCACATTTTTATCAAGGTCAAGTTTACAAAAGTATATGATCATTGAACACATCCACCTTTCCATCCTTAGGTCCAAAAGAATTGCATGATCTGTCTTTCTTTCGACATTCTTTCAGCTACCATATTTTACAAATGCAAATTGATTTACAAAACCGTTAAAGAGAAGAATTGTCACGACAAAGATTGTAATGTCCAAAGCATAATATATACGGTGTGACTGGAATATTTGAAAAGAAACAATGAAAGATATTTTTAGACTCATAGCTAAAAGAATTTATGGTATATTTGGAAAGAAACTTGGATAATTAATAGAATTGCTAAAAAAAAAGTAGAGAATAGAGAAGTTCTTAAACGGAACGTTGAAGATAAAATTCTGAGAACTTCGTAGATCAAAGCTGACTACAATGAATGCGCTCTACAGGATATTGGAAGGTCTATGATGTAATATAAGAGAAATTTTAGACAGCTACTGAAATTATTATGAGAGGGCAATAACAATTTCAGCACAAAAGTAATATTTGAAAGAGGAAGGAAACAAAGAGAAACATTAGGATGTGGGTGGAGATGTTCAGAAAAAATAAAGATTTAATGATTTAGAAATGGATCCACATGAAAAATATTGCAAGTAGCCAATACAAATAGTCTGTTGAGGCCCATCTTGCTATAGGAAAGCAGATTTGCGTATTATATATATATATATATATATATAATATATATATATATATATACTCATATATAAATATATAAATATATATGCTTATTTATATATGAGTATATATAATTGTATATATGTATATATAAGTAGTATAGTAGTATATATACATTTATACATACTACTTACATATATATACATATATATAGGTATAACTAAGTATATATATATATATATATATATATATTATATATATATATATTTATTTATTTATAACTAGTATATATATGCGTGTATATATATATATATATATGCAGAGAGAGAGAGAGCGAGAGAGAAGTGAATAGATAGATAGATAAACAGACAGAACGACAGATAGATAGATGAACAGATAGTAAGCCAACACACATTTACATATATCTATGCAATCATAAATATGCACATGCAAAAGATTAAATTCTTGGACAGACCCAAGGCAGGCCTTGAAGAGACGGGGCAATTTACTAAGGAGCTCAGCAATAGCAACAAAAGGCATTTGACTAACAACAGATTAATTTGTTAACCAGCACATGAAGCAAATAATCGATTAGTAAGTTGCTTAGATATTTAACCAATTGAATATCAATAAAGAAGTGATATTGAATCAGTGTGTGTGTTTATTACTGCTGGCGCAATGACCCTCCCAAGGCACGAGAAAGTTTCTTTCAACACAAGAATTCACATCAAAGACCTTGCATATGAAATACAAAAGAAATGTGTATGTATGTATGTATGTATGTATATGTATATATATATATATATATATATATATATATATATATATATATATATATATATATATATATATATATATATATATATATATATATTCAATGAGTACAAATAACACGGTAAAATAAATAAATAATTACCAGGGTAGCAAAAATCCACATAAATGCAAAGGATATTACAGTCTACTTATAATGGTAGAAATTCCAGGGTTAAGTGAAATGTTTTTGTATAACAAAGATAAATTAAGCAATGGAGACAAACCTAGGTGCTATTCAAATCTTTATAATTCCAACATCTGTTTCGAAGAAAGTATTGATATTAGTCCGGAGGGAATAAAAATTATGTAAAGCCATGGAATAATTTCGTCAGGGGAAAAAAGAGAAACAAAACGCATCAATAAGCCATTTAAACCGAATGTGATTACCGCGTGTATGATGAAGGTGAAAGCTGGCAAGTTATGTTTTTAAAACCGTTAATAGATTTAACGTCATGGTAATTCAGAAAAAGAGGAGGGGAAAGAAATTAACAGAAAACAAACAGTGGAGAAATATAGCGTGATAGATGAATCGGAATAAAGCTCTGTAACGAAGAACAATTTCTCATCCTTTTCTTGGAGCATACCCTTGTAAACCCGTTTAAAGAACGCATTTATCGTTGTAAACATTAGCAAAAACATACCTTTAATTCCTATAAGTACTTTCTACCCAGTCTATAAAATTCGACCTTTAACTGTCTTCTTACATTTCATTTCTACTACATATATCTATTTATACGCCCTTAAACTTTATTTCCACTCATCTATCACACTATATGTCTCCATTCTTAATTTTCTGTTCATTTCTTTCTTTCTCCTCTTCTTTCTCTAAATTACCTTTGACGTTAAATCTATTTTTTTAAAAATAATTTACCAGCGTTCCTCTTCATCATATACGTCATAATCACATTCGGTTGAAATGGCTTATTAATATGTTTTGTTTCTCTTTTTTTTCCGTGACGAGATGATTGCATTGTTTTACATCATTTTATTCCTTCTGGAATAATATCAATGATTTCCTCGAAACATATGTTGGAAGTATAAAGTTTTGAATAACACCTGCGTTTGACTTTATTTCTTAATTTATATATAGGCGCAGGAGTGGCTGTGTGGTAAGTAGCTTGCTAACCAACCACATGGTTCCGGGTTCAGTCCGACTGCGTGGCATCTTGAGCAAGTGTCTTCTGCTATAGCCCCGGGCCGACCAATGTCTTGTGAGTGGATTTGGTAGTCGGAAACTGAAAGAAGCCTGTCGTATATATGTATATATATAAGTGTGTGTGTATATATTTGTGTGTCTGTGTTTGTCCCCCTAGCATTGCTTGACAACCGATGCTGGTGTGTTTACGTCCCCGTCACTTAGCGGTTCGGCAAAAGAGACTGATAGAATAAGTACTGGGCTTACAAAGAATAAGTCTCGGGTCCATTTGCTCGACTAAAGGCGGTGCTCCAGCATGGCCGCAGTCAAATGACTGAAACAAGTAAGAGAGAGTATAGTTATAGATAGACAAAATTATACATAGATAAATAGTTAGATAAAGAGAGCGGGAGGGTCTCATGTATACGTATATGCACATAAAATCTTGTACATAAACATTTATATGCATACTTACGTACATTTAGACACATATATCTACAATATTGATGTAAACTTTCTGCACATTCCGAATAGTTTGGTAACACAAATTGTTGATCTAGAATCCACCTCTCACATTAAAAAAATAAATAAAAGCTAATATATTTTCATGCATTTCCATAAAATTTTCAGTTATGCAACTTCATACTTACGCTGATACTACTTACCAACAACCATAGCTTGTTTTTAAATATAAATTATTACTACAAAACTATTGTTGTTATTTAAGAATTGTGTATCTATCCTGAAGCATTGAAATTATTTCACTAAATCGTACAGGTGTTTTATTTAGAGGAAACAAAACCGTCTCATGACTTCAAACACAACGTAGATCAATTGCCGACATTGCCAGTAGGTGATTTAAGTCGGAAACATGAAACGGAATACAGCAAATACATCTCTGTGTTATGCGTGTGTGAGTCAGTGAGTGCGGTGCCTGTGTGTGTATGTGTGGAGATGTGTATGTACAGGTGTGTGTATGTATGAGTGTGTGTGGTAGTTTTATAGCACTAATGCTAATGTATAGCGATGAGAAAATATAAAAATATAGATTATTTGTGAAATGAAATTCTGAATTTCATGAATATACCACAGACAAGATGAACTTGATACTAAATTTCAATTACGTTTTAACTAAAAGTCATGCACTCGCAGTCAAAGAGGCATACACACTCACATATATGCAAACATATATATATATATATATATATATATATATATATATATATATATGTATATATATATATAACTATGTGTGTGTATATATATATACAAATATGTATGTATGTACAGATGAGTTTGTGCGTGTATACATCAATGTAAATTTGTGTAAGTATATATGCTTTCAAATATATATGTACACATTCACCCACACACGCACACACACACACACATACACACACACGTACGCTCACACATATAGACCCTTACACTCGCATTTTATATATGAGAGAATTATATTTAAAAATAAAAACGAAAGTAGAAAATTTTAAATCGCAATACTGGAGATACTATACTACTACTACTACTACTACCACCACCACCACCACAACCACCACTACTACTACTAATACTAATACTACTACTGGTGATGATGATGTCGATGATGATGATGATGATGATGATGTTGTTGTTGATGATGATGATGTAGAAGACGAAGACGATGATGATGATGATGATGATGATGATGATAATGATGATGATGCACTTGATGACGATGTAGATTGTAACGATAACGATGCGGAAAATAGTGAAATTACAACTGCTGCTGCTGCTGTGGATGACAACGACGATGGTGACGATGGGGAAGAAGATGGTGATGATGATGATGATGATGATGATAAAACTGAGGTTGAGGAGGAGGAAGAAAAAGAGGTGTATAATTTCATTTATATGTCCCGTGTTCGCAGGACAATACAAGGCGAAGAACAAGCGTATAAATCATATAATTAACAACGAATAAAAAGGTGTCAAGAAAATACAATTACGTTATTAGAATTTCATCAAGTTCCCTAAGATGTGGGGGGAATGAAGAGCGCTTTTAATACTCTGCCATATCGAAATCATCAAAGTATTCTCTCCTCGATTTTTTTTTATTAAACATGTAACTTATATTCAGGTTGAGTTCAATCAATCTTGCCAGTTCCAATATTCTCACCCACCGTTCGTATAACAGGCTAGGAAGAGTTTTTTCGTTCTTTACTCTCTACTTAAAGAAGTTTACGATGTCTTGGCCATGAAGGAAGATAATAGCTATCAAACATTTCAAGCGAATACATTACACAGTTTTTCTTCCCCCTTTTTTTTTATTTGGTATTCCGAACCAACAGATAAATGTTAGATACATGTTGTCTCCAAACGAGTGTAGCGCGTCAATCTTCAAGTTATACTTAGCTGATAGTTGGATTCAACAGACCGTGACAGCAGATATTCAGTACAAGCCTTCAATTTGATAATTTACATACAACGATAGCGTATTCCGGAATTTTGTCGTCAAGAACAGGTTCAACTGCTGACATGTTATGCCTATATTGCTTGGCATGAACAGATTATTTCCTCACCTTTGTTGCCACTAGGCTCCACCTTTAATGCCCTCCAGTAATGAAAGTTCAGACTGTTCTCGTCTACGCCCCAAATTATTTCCACGCTTTCATTGTTCATGCATTCGAGGAATTCGCCATTGGATGTCGCTTCCTCACCAAGGATGTTGTCTATCTTGTGGATGCTATGAATTCCCAGCAATATAGTTCTAAGCTTGACCATGATTTCAGTGCGGAAAATTAGTAAGGGGCATCCTGTATGTGAGATATCTTACATGAACTGTGGTAAGATGTGTCACAAAACGGTATACATAAGATTTGTGTTTATAGGCTTCGTGATATTGTGATTTAGCTATTTTTCCAGGTGCGCCAACCTAAAATCCTCCATGTACCTGAAGCTGTTTTCAAACCCATCATCACTAACCGTCTGATAAGCGTACATTAGGCACATGCATCACAGCCATATATGCACAACATGATGATCTCATATCAAGATAAACAGCGCATGACCTTGCAGGTGGGGCCCAGTTAGAATTTTCTTCTAGTCGAGTAGCCCATCCTGCTCAAAAGGTCCCTGAAGAAGGATTGATTAAGGATGTTGAATGAAACACCAATGTTTCCAGAGGTGAATTTTTCAAACCACAAAGAATCCCTCTCAACAAATGGCTATGATGCTCCCTCACTACATCTACTCGTGATCAGTGATGCACATATCGCCATTCACTAAGGGACATGGTCAACTGGTTAAGGTCAAACAACTGACAAGCAAATCTGTGGTATTGAGCAGAATATTTGCTGTAGCCCATCTTTTATACCAAGACAAAACAATGTACATGATAACACTTCCTCTCAGTTAAGATCAGAAGCCATGAGAGCCACTGCCTGGTACTGCTTCAGGGCATTTAGAGCCGCTGCCTGGTACTGCATCTATCATTATCATCAATAACAATAATAATAATAATAATAATATAATAATAATAATAATAATAATAATAATAATAATAATAATAATAATGATAATAATAATAATAATAATAATAATAATAATAATAATAATAATAATAATAACAACAACAACAATAACAACAACAACAACAACAACAACAGCAACAACAACAACAACAACAACAACAACAACAACAACAACAACAATAATAATAATAATAATAATAAATGTTCTGATGCAGTACTAGACAGTGGCTCTCATGGCTGGTGATCTTAACTGATTGGAAGTGTTATCATGTACATTGTTTTGTCTTGGTATAAAACATGGGCTACAGCAAATATTCTGCTCAATACCACAGATTTGCTTGTCAGTTATTTGACCTTAGCCAGTTGACCATGTCCCCTAGTGGCTGACGATATGTACATCTCTGATCATGAGCAGGGATAGTGGGGAACATCATAGCCGTGTGTTGAAAGGAATTCTTAGAGGTTTGGATAATTCACACTTGGAAACATGGGTGGTTCGTTCAACATCCTTAATCAATCCTTCTTCAGGGACCTTTTGAGCGAGATGGCCTACTCGACTAGAAGAAAATTCTAACTGGGCCCCACTTGCAAGGTCAAGTGCTGTTTATCTTCATATGAGATCATTATGTCACGAAACATATGGTTGTGATGCATATGCCTGGTGTACCCTTATCAGACGGGTAGTCATGATGGGTATACTGAGCTTCGTATATTTTACCCCAGTGTTTCTTTGATGGTATGCACTGCTCTCTCAATCAATAATAATAATGATAATAATAATAATAATAATAATAATAATAATAATAAATAATAATAATAATAATAATAATAATAATGATAATGATAATAATAATAATAATAATAATAATAATAAATAATAATAATAATAATAATATATAATAATAATAATAATTTAGACCTTGGAACAGAAACAATCCGTGTAATGATCGGTGCTTCAGATAGAATCATAAAACATGCAGACAATTGCATAGCCAAGAGCTCAGAGCTTATGAATATATACAAATTACAGAAAATAGCATGGTTAGGTACCGTGCACATCCTACACAGAACACTTTAAACACGGTAAAAGTAATAATACCAAAACAAACCGCAACAGATATCCAAGTCCCATAGAGCTGCCATCGCTATTGGATTGAAAGTACGTAATGAAAATATAAACTACTGAATAACAGTAATAATGTTATTGGCTATAGCAATTATCAAAGCTTTTGTGTTGCGAATAAGAACAAAAAAAAAGGGAAGCTTTTCATTAGAGATTAAAGTGACAGAGACGTCTAAATTGAAAACATAAATTTTTAAAAATTCCTATATTCTGTAATTGGATATTCTTGTGTTGTAAGATATAGACAAATACCGTTTCTTTCTCTAATGAACATGAAATAGAAAGATAAGAGAACACAAAAAGAAGATGCTGAAGAGATATAAGATTACTTTGTAATTGTTAAGGATGTAGTTGTGTAATTGGAAAGTTCGGAACGAACTTTCTAGAACCAAAGATAAAATAACATTAAGTAAAAGTATCAAAAGTATTCAATGAATCACACGGATAAATTTTTGAATTTGTATCAGAGCTGTCTTAATGATTATATAGATAAAATATCACTTGCGACCAGTAGGATATAATATTTATGATGTTTGGTTCAAATATGATACTACTCTCTATCAAGGACATTTTACATGCTCGAAATTCATGTAATATTTTCCTTTATTTTTATGGCTTAGACAGGGGTGGAAAAGAAATGCCCGTATACAGTTTTCAAGGTCTTTAAGACGAGTGAGAAAAAGGTTGAAGTTGTTCTCAGATAGATGCATGACCCAAAGGTCTACCTCCGAGTTTACTATTCTCAGAATACTGGATGCATAACAATTGGAACGTAAATCGGGGATATGGGTAGGAGAGGCTTACACGAATTAGCATTAGCGGTTACTGTCCTATAACGGACAAGTGTTACGTGGGTTTCTATATGATAGTTCAGATCTTAAAAAAGAAATATAACTAAAGATTGATGGGTTTCTCCATAAGGATATGCAACTATTTCACATGTTTATTTTAGTATTGCTAGGGTGTACCTCTCAGAAAATATAAATTCCAGGGCGATTTCAAAGAAGGATCATTCCACACCAAATAACAGACTCAACTACATTTCATGGAAAATGAAAGAAAAAAAATATTGAGTTGTTACAAAACAACAAACTTTACAAGAGTGTTATACTCATGTGTATTTACGCGAGCACTTGACAGATTCTTTATTATGATAATCATAAGAAGTATGAAGATCAAAATCAACAATTAAAAATCAAAATCAGACAATAAACGGACTAAACTAAATACAGCAAACTATTTTCTCTGAAGTTCTACCAATGTATGTGTCGAAATGTAGTAGACATAAGTTTAATAAATAATAAGCAGCATACTTATTCATATCTCTTTCTTTTTTCACGTTTACTTGTTTCAGTCATTGACTGCGGCCATGCTAGAATACCACCTCTAGTCGAGCAAATCGACCCCAGGACTTATTCTTTGTAAGCTTAGTACTTATTCTATCGGTCTCTTATGCCGAACCGCTAAGTTACGGGGACGTAAACACACTACCATCTGTTGCCAAGCGACGTTGGGGGGGGGGCAAACACAGACACACAAACATACACAAACGCACTCATACATACACACACTCACACATACACACACTCACACATACACACACTCACACACATATAAATATATAAATAAACCGAACACAAAGCAAAATGTACTTTAATTCCCAGACAATATGTGAATAATTATACAACTTATGTTTTAATAGAGCGATGGTAGTTCGCTAGTTATTCCAACTCAGGAGCAGTTTTCTTTGAGGCATGTGTCCAAAAGTTATAATGCACGTCAATGAATGTAGCCCAACGTCTCAGGTATACTCTTTTACTTGTTTCAGTCATTTGACTGCGGCCATGCTGGAGCACCGCCTTTAGTCGAGCAAATCGACCCCGGGACTTATTCTTTGTAAGCTCAGTACTTATTCTATCGGTCACTTTTGCCGAACCGCTACGTGACGGGGGCGTAAACACACCAGCATCGGTTGTCAAGCAATGCTAGGGGGACAAACATAGACACAAACATATACACACACACTTATATATAGACACATATATACGACAGGCTTCTTTCAGTTTCCGTCTACCAAATCCACTCACAAGGCATTAGTCGGCCCGGGGCTACAGCAGAAGACACTTGCCCAAGATGCCCCGCAGTGGGTTTGAACCCGGAACCATGTGGCTGGTTAGCAAGCTACTTACCACGCAGCCACTCCTGGTACATTTCTTCGTCAGCAAACACATAGTTCTGAAATCACAGCTTCAAATTTCAATCAAGAAACGACATACTAGAAAATGGTTTTGTATTTACAGAAAAAGAAGTTTGTTCAGGACAGGAATGCCTTTACTCCTTGGTCTGATTAGTCACAATGACCTGCTTTCGGAAAAAGGAAAGAAAAATAAACATTTCACCCATTAAATATAAGTATATAAATGTGTGCGTGTTTGTGTTTGTATATATATATACGCCACTGAAATCGTGATTGGAAATCAAAAAAATCTGTCCGTAACTCTACAATAACTTTTTTTCTCGTACTTTTTCCTTCTTTACATTTCTTCTTCTACCTCTATTTTTCCACTTGTGTCGCCACCACTTACACCTACACAAAACCTCGTGAGTACCGCTGGCGATTTTTTTTCCTCTGTCTTCCCTTCTCGGGATCTTTCCTTCTCCTATGTTTCCGCCGAAGTGCTCCGCTCGAAACGTTAAACACTCCTTCTTCCCTTCTTTCCTGAGCGTCCAATAATACTTTATTTGTTCCACGTCCTCGCTTTGTTGTGTTTTTCTTGTGTTTTCTTGTTTGGATTAACTATATATATGTATATATATATATATATATATATATATATTATATATATATATATATATATATATATATTATATATATATATATATATATATATAGATAGATAGATAGATAGATAGATAGATAGATAGATACATAAATGAATGAATGGGGTCGAACGACGATTTTAAAAAATTCCTTTATTCTCGACATATGTTTCGAAGACTGCATATTCTTAATTCCGAAGGAATAAAGGGTGCATTATGCCGCCTTCTCATCAGGAAAGACAAGGAACTTATGTCAGCATCATGACGAGCAGAAACTTTTAGTCGGCTGCTCACACGGAGTCCATAGATTTATCTATAGTAAAAAAAACACACAAATTTCCACACGAAAGCACGTGATTTCTGCCCTTGGCATGTAGCTTCAACCGTGCTTTCTGACGTAAATTTGCTACCCGGGTATCTGTTAACCGAATTATCCATACTAGGATAATTCATTCAACTACTTATATATATATATATATATAATTGAAAATAAATCTCAATGCAGAAACAGCTCTTCTTAACATTGAAATATTACAACAAAGAATGTAATCGAAAATGCTCACCAAAGGTAGCATAAAAGTAACTCTGAGTGACAAAATACGAACAGGCAACATTCCATTCATCAGAAAACATACTTTCCCTGCAAATGTATCAGATATTGTTCATGAGACAGCCTCTATGGTGCCTCATGTCGACGATAAATAATAATTCCGTCTCTTCCAAATTAATCTCCTCGTTCTGAATTATTGGGAATACGTGGGAAAATGCAGCGCCAATATGCAAAATGACAGGATGGGCATGGGTGGAATTCTTTTGAGCATACAATTTCAGATCGACCACAGCTACAATACTGCTTATATAAATATATATATGAGATGGAATTGTGTCTTCGTTTAGTAAAGTTGACTGAGGCAAATAGAGTTTTATGTACTTTGATTAACACATAACAGAGAAACTATAATGTATCACGTTTATAACTTATGACCTATGAGGTCACAGGTACATCGTTTTAACCTTGCAGACAATGTGACTGTTTTTTATAAAAAATAAATAAATAGAAACTAAAGAAAGAACGTAAAATAATGATGATGATGATAATAATAATAATAATAATAATAATAATAATAATAATAATAATAATAATAATAATAATAATAACAATAATAATAATAATAATAAAAAGAAGAAGAAGAAGAAGAAGAAGAAGAAGAATAACAATAGTAATAATAATGAGAATGTTGATGATGATGATGATGATGATGATGATGATGATGATGATGATGATGATGATGATGATACTATAGATGATAAAAATATTAAAACGATTTTTTAAACGAGAATCGAAAATAAGAAATAGAAAAATAAAAAAATATATATAATAGAGCCTTTTGTCAAATCAAAATAAATCAATATTTATCATGGTAGGAGACAAAAAAATGGAAAGTAAAATAAAGTTAAAATAAAATAAAATAAAATGAAAATGAAAGGTGAAATAGTTGCAAAATAATAGCAAGAAAAAGGAAATTGAAAATGGTAAAAGTTATTTTATGAATAACGAGTTTAAAAAGCAACCAAAGAAATCTGAAAACAAAAACAAACGAAAAAGAAAGTCTGTGGCTTTTATAGGTATTTGTCTTTTATACTAAATAGCTTTTTCCGAAAATAATCTAACCATTCCAAGTGTTTAGCACCAATTGTCTTCGTAAGAATGTACAAACAATCACGAACATATGCCAGTACAAGCACATATACTAATAGATATACAATTGTCTTAGAAAGAATGCCAGGCGGACACGCACACGTACTAAAACAGACACACGTATCATGATCTGAACATATACACAAGCCTTCATATGATTCACATATACCGACACACACACACACATACACTTACAATAATCTGCATACACATTTGTGTGTGTGTGTGTGTGTGTGTGTGTACATTTATATGCTTGTAAATTAGTCTTGGGAGTTAGAATATATCGAAAACTGCAACAGCAATTGTTAATACCTTTTGCAAGGTTTAGTAGCTTGTGGGGATGTGTTGAACTTCTTACCACTAACAACAAGAAGAACAACAACAACAATAACATTAATGGTTTAAAATTTCAGGGAGTTTCAGGGAAACAAGTAAGTCGCTTATATCGATCCCAGTGCTCAACTGTTACTTATTTTATCGACCCCCCAAAAGATGAAATGCAAAGTCGACCACGGCGGAATTTGAACACAGAACGTAAAGACGGACGAAATGCCGCTAAGTGTTTAGCACGGTGGGCTAATGATTATACCAGCTTGTTGACTTACTACTACTATTAATAAAAAGGATTATATTAATTATAATAACTGTATCGTAATTGTTGCACAAAGCTAGCAACCTTCAGGTAAGGGAATAGCCAATTACGTTGACCCCAGTAATTCACTGTTACTTTATTTTCATGACCACCGAGGGATGAAAGGCAAAGCAAAACCTAGCGTTATTTGATCTCAGAATATGAAATAGAGAAAAGAATATTCCAAGACATTTTATCAGTCGCTCCAACGATTCTGCTACAAGTATTTCTTAAAAAAGCAGAAGACCGGGCTGTATCACAGTTAATTATATAGTCGCAGTATTCTAACTGGTGTGGAGGCGCAATAGCTCAGTGGTTAGGGCAGCGGACTCACGGTCGGAGGATCGCGGTTTCGATTCCAAGACCGGGCGTTGTGTGTGTTCATTGAACGAAAACACCTAAAAGCTCCACGAAGCTCCGGCAGGGGGTGGTGGCGACCCATGTTGTACTCTTTCGCTACAACTTTCTCTCGCTCTCTCTTCCTGTTTCTTGAGTAATGCTGCGATGGACTGGCGTCCCGTCCAGCTGGGGGGAACACATACACCACAGAAACCAGGAAACCGGGCACATGAGCCTGGCTAGGCTTGAAAAGGGCGCAGTTTTATTCTAACTGGTACGTATTTCTATCGAATTTGGATGGATAAAGACAAGGATGAACGCGACAAGATTTGAATTCAGAACTAAATATACCAAAGCAAATATTGTAATGTACTTTGTCCGACGCTGTGATGATTCTGCTATAAAATCTTTGAAAAAATCGCACTGACTCCACTTTTGAGTTTCCATCAACAGGGAGCAATGGAATAACGTACCAATCAAGTAATGATTTATTTCACTGATGACAAGGATCCAGTTCAAATACGAAAGATAGAGTATAACAACGAAGAAGAATCAGTTGTGTTTACATCGGATCAAAGCAAGACAATAAATACACCTTAATGGATATTAAATAGAGAATAACGTATACAAGAACAGAAAAGATACTCAAAACAGAGAGCAGCATCCACTTATGATTACTCCAGGCATACACACAACTTTAGATACCTTGATTCACCGAAAGCAGTCGAACCTTCTTGCACATCTTATTTCTTTACAGCTCACAAGGGGCTACACTCAGAGGGGAGAAACAAGGACAGACAAACGGATTAAGTCGTAACTGGTACTTATTTAATCGACCCCGAAAGGATGACAGGCAAAGTTAACCTCGGCGGAATTTGAACTCAGAAAGTAGCGAGAGACGAAATACCTATTTCTTTACTGCTCACATGGGGCTAAACACAGAGGGGGCAAACAAGGACAGACAAACGGATTAAGTCGATTACATCGACCCCACTGCGCAACTGGTACTTATTTAATCGACCCCGAAAGGCTGAAAGGCAAAGTCGACCTCGGCGGAATTTGAGCTTAGAACGTAAAAGACGGTGGAAATAACGCTAAGCATTTCGCCTGGCGTGCTAACGTTTCTGCCAACTCGCCGCCTTCTGGCACATCTTGCTCTAGTACTCATATTAGTCCCATTAGACATAAAACTGAAGTTACATAACACTTACTGATGGGAAATAAGTATCTTTCTCTTTACAAAGCTTAAAGAGCAATAAGAATAATGTTAATGATTTATTTTATAGCAACGTAATAAATCTGAGTTAAAAAGAGTAGGGTTTTTACATTGGGTAGAAGAATAGAATATCTAGCGAGCTTAAAACATGATAGAAACAGAAAAACAGACAATGGATATAGTTATATTAAAACCACTGATCGGAAATGTATTAGGCTGTCCCACTGTCTCAGAAAAAAAACGTAATTTGTCTCTACTTAACTTTTGGGCCTCCGGATAGACCGAGCACGATGCGGAGTTAAGCCAGTTTCTAAGGTTCAATATGAACCCCGAGCAGCCTAGTAAGTTTTCTGCAGTTTTCGTTCCCATATATGGCATTGTTTAATTATCTTCATATCTTTCTTTTATAGTTTTATGCTGATAAATTTTAAATAAACATCTTAGCTCTTGCTAAAAGATAATTGTTTACTTTGGAATCATAGGAAAACATAACGTTCTGCATTCCATTTGAAAACACAAACAAAGTTAAATATAATATGTTCTCGAACAGCGATGGAACACTACGAGTGTTCCAGATATCAGCGTGTTATACGATCGTAGTCTAAAATTAGCACGCAGTCAAAGAATGTAAACATCAAAGTGTGCGCACGGAATTAGTTTTATGTTGATCAACTGCAATATAATCGTATTAAGAATAAGGTAGCACATCACATGTGACGTCTCCGGACACCTTTGTTGACATGTATTCATTTCCGAAACATCAAAGGTTATATCTCTATGCATCAATGCGAAACTTGCAACAAAATACAAACAGATGGACGCGTATAAAAAACTGCATCTATACGTACATATATATATTTGTGTGTGTATATATATATATATATATATATATATATTCTCTTGACTGCGGCCATGCTGGAGCATCTCATCTAGACGAACAAATCGATTCCAGGACTTATTCTTTGTAAGCCTAGTACATATTCTGTCGGTCTTTTAGGCCCAACAGCTAAGTTACGGGGACGTAAACACATCAAATGCCGATATATAACCGATTGCCTCAGGCTCACTAACATACACTAACTGTAAGCTGGTGTTGCCCAATTTATTGTGAGGAACGATGTTCCCTGCAAAGCTGAAAAATAAAGTAGTATTTTTTGCATAGAAAAATACCCGTTATAAGGATAGTAGCAAATCCCAAAAAGATTAAATGGCATAAAAGTTTCATAATATCCCCCACTTCATTTCCTTATATTTTTTAAATATATAAAATAAACGTCAGAAATGTTACCTTACATTAAATCGATATATACTCAAGTTTAAACCAGGATAATTAAATCGGTACTAACATACTTAATGTATTTAGTTCAAGGAATTTAATTAATTAGAATTGCATCCGTAATAAGGAGGGAAAACCATTAGCTTAATTACTTATTCTGGTCAAGAAAGATAGAAGAGATAATTAAAATTAATTTAAACAATGTTAGCAAGCACTTAATCATATATTTTTATTATTTTCATAGGCGGAAGGCATCCTTTAAGCCAGTATAGCCTGCCTAAAACTCAACTCAACCCCCATCTCACACAAAGACAGCAGGATGGTAATCTACAGAAATGTTTAAAGTCTTTAAGTGCTTAATGTTTCCAAACTCTTGGTAGATGTCAATTTCTCTTTGTTTACAAAGTGGTTATTTCTGTTTCCGACAACAAATTCACCTTAATAATAGGCTTGATAAATGTTGCAAGGACAATTAATTCAAAACACCCAAGTAATATGCTAAAAAGACACATCACTGTCAAATTGCTATTGACAGTCAATGTTCGCTCAGACATGAAAACAATGACAGCAATATCAGCTACCACAACACTACCAATAACATCATCAAATAAATGACAATGTATAAATTAGAGGAATAACCATTTCTACTTAACGAAGAACAAAGATATAAAAACAATATTAATTAAAAATGATAAAAGAATTCTCGCCTCCTTTAATTGAATTAGATATTACCGTTGCTGCTATTTGGTTACAAGTCAGCCTTAAACGAGCAGAGGTTCTAATCTGATCATTTTGCCTTGTATGCGTTCAGAATATCAGAACAAAAGTATCAAATGTGTCATTTTTCTCTATGGTGGCAGAGAATGATACTAGGACGATTTGGTTAGTATTTCTAGCACGTTCAGCAATAGCATAGACGCTCTCTGGTTAGCTGATATGTGTTGTTATTTGTGCTAATGTTGGTGTTTGGTTTTGAGTTAGCTTTGATCAACTAGACTTCAACAAACAGTCGTTCGCCAGCCATGAACAGGCTGTCATTTTCTTCAGATTATGCATCTGAAACCACATAATGCTATGTGTTCTGATTTTTGAAGTTAGTAAAATAATTGCGGATAAATTAAATTGCTATTTGCAAGTCGTTCAATGATCATGAAGCCGCTTGTTCCTTGATTCAGGTTGTTTAGCAGAAACCAGCAATGATCTCTTAGGTCTGTAATTATAATCACCCCATCATTTCTCAGCTTCCAAATATAACCCCCTCCTACATCATTTCTCAGGTGTAATACCATCTTCAAAAGCGCAGCAAGAATTTGAAGGATTTTGACTGCTGTTTCTAGAAGTAGTAAGAGCGACATTAATAATCACTTCCTTATTGGTTTGTAAACTTTACTGCTTTTGCTGCTGGTGATGCTGGTGGTGGTGCTAGTTATGATGACAACTTAAGTAGAAATTTGTTGTATTTGTTGCTGTTAGACTTTCAAATAATCTCTGATTAAGCTGACCTAAGATTAAAGAGAAGCAATCTATGAAAATTTTATCTTTTTTTTCAGTTATAGTTTGTCTAATCAGAGAGTGATTTGAAGGATTTGGGCTGCAATTTATATTGAATCAAATTCTCCAAGAGAGGCTCCTGGTTTCAGCTCCATGTGACTCAAGTTGTGGTCATCCTTGTCTGACTATACGAAGCCAGTGTTCAATTAGTCTAAATTTCCGACTAATTAATTTCAGTTAATTTCAGTTAATTTTTCCAAGGATTAATATATTCACTATGTTCTTCATTTTTGTAAGAAAGAAGAATGCTACTTCTTATTTACATCGAGCCACCATGTTGGGACTAGGAGTTGATGTCATTGTTATTGAAATTGTACTTCCACTCTGTTTGAGCAAATTTACGATCAATTGTATTCCGATGTTAATCATGTAGTCTTTTATTCCAAACAGTTTGTATCTATGATTATACTGTTTAACGTGGTATTTCCTTTTTTAACACATTATTTTTAGTTCTAGGAACCTTAGGTTGCTATTTCTAGCCTGTCTGCGATCATGCAGAGAAACCTTCGTTGCTTCGTTGTTTGTACTGAAGTGGTAATATTGTTCTTGTTGCTGTACTTACAGACAGGTGAACCTTTATCAGACAGATATTTAAACGGAAATGTTCAAATCGTGAATATGTATTTCTTTCATTAGGCTTAGCATAATTATCCAATGAGTTCTATTTCAGGTGATGAATTGTGCTAGAGGGGGATTGCTTGTTTCTAAGTGGCGAGTTCGTAGATAAGTTCAATATTTCCTTCCTATTTTAAACTGGAAATACAGGACTTACTTATCAGGAAATCGGTTTTTATTTACATCAAGACGATTACCGATATACTGGGTTCTGCAATGGCTCGTGTATTGCTGATGGAGTTAGTAATTAGGAAACTATGTTCCATTATCTCCTGGACTCCTGGGGATAACGACAAACGAGGACCGACAATGAAGTTCGTGACATTTCATATAACCTTGATATCTATCTATCTATCTATCTATCTATCTATCTATCTATCTATCTATCTATCTATCTATCTATCTATCTATTTATCTATCTATCTATCTATCTATCTATCTATCTATCTATCTATCTATCTACACACACACACATACACACACGTTTGCCTGTGTGTGTATGTGTCTGTCTGTCTCTGTGTATGTGTTTATAAGCGTACATAATACAGTAAGGATTTGTATATCCACTCAACCCCCCCCCCATTTCTGGCACACTTTGAAGTGAATATGTTCATGCATTTGGATTTCGTCTTCATAGAGCAACTTCGCCCATAAATAGACGTACGCTAGGCTAGAGTGCCACTGCATATAAGAAACTCTGAGTAATACGAAGCTGTAATAACATGCTAAGAAACACTTTTAAACACCATAGTATATGTTGCAGAACTCAAATTCGCAAAAATCCGAAAATTCCAAAAAATGGAAAACTTATGACAGGGTATATGGGTTGCTTAAAGCAGAGTTCTACCTTATTTTCTTTTATTTTGCACACATACTTCTACACAAACATACAAGTGCACGAATATATATATTATACATATAAATGTGTATTTATGTATAAAACGCTACATTATGGAGTGATACTTGTTTCTCTAAGAAGTGATAGTGTGATTTGATCATTATTTATAGGAAAGCGAACGATCACGTTGAGCTACTTTCGTTGGCTCTATAGTTTAGATGTTAACATAGTACAAATGGATTCTATACAAATCTATTCAACACATAAAATAGATGTTGTGTAACAGAAAAGTTTATATAAGTCTTTAAAATTGCTGCTTCTTGTTATTTTCCCTCTTATTCTTAAAACCTAAGTAGCAGGATCCAAAATAGTAGATAAGAAAATGAGATCAAATTATAGATGGATGCTGGCAGCTAATGGAACAAATTCACGTTAGTTACATACATGCATACATACATACATGTATGGATGAATAGATACATACATACATACATACATACATACATACATACATACATACATACATACACACACACACACACACATAGGTATATGTATTTATCAAAGAATTTAGCGTTTCCAAACGATCAATATCATATCTTTTATTTCTATCGTATAGAAAGTGTGTCGAAAGAATACTTAAGCTATGAGCACAAGCAGTTTCATTTAATATCGTCTTTTAAGGTAATGTGTGTCTGCAAAAGCTGTTTGACCATCTTTTTGCTTTTCAGAATTTAGTCTCAATCAATTGTATATTATAACATATGATACACCACAACTCATAGAGAAACCATTACTGTATAATATTATTATATTATAAACGTACCATCTCTAATGGTTAAAGAGTGTCTTTCTCTTTATCCCGTTCTTTTTTATGTGTCTGTATGCAATTGTGCGCAAACACACATGCATATATGTATGTATATATATATATATTATATATATATATATATATATATACATGCATATATGTATGTGTATATATATATATATATATATATATATATATATTATATATATATATATATATATATATATACATATATATATATATACACACATACATACATAGATACATACATACACACATATACATTTATATATATATATATGCATATGTGTGTGTTTGTATCTTAGTGTGAGTGTCTCTCTATGAAAGATTGTGCAATTGTGTATATAGGTGTAGGTGTCAAAGGAGATTATTATTTCGAAGTGACTTTGAGCATAACCACTGATGGAAGCACGCAGTACTGAGATTGAGTTCAACGTACTGTACAATGCAAATAGAGAGGCCACTTCAAATCCTATAGAGTTATCAAGCAGTGAAAGATACGCCCAGAAAAATTATGTTTTATTTAAAATATAGCACCATTTATTTAGTTTGATAAGTATGAGCTGCGACGTTTTAGATTACCATGAACTCGAGTATATCGCTTAATAATTTCCCCGTTAAATCTAATTCCCTTCTATGCGTAGTGGTTGTTATGCTATTTTGATACAATTCCCATGTATCTGAAATTTAGTACAAAGAATATTTGCTGTACATTTAAATAGCCTTACTTTATAGTTACATGTATATTTTTTACTCAGAACATTTTTATCTGTAGTAAAATATCTAGTTTTCAGTCACTCTTAAGGATATTTATAATTTGATATGAAATATTTATATTTCAGTCGCTACTTATATATATATATATATATATATATATATATATGAACAAGCATGTGTGTATATATATATATATATGTGTGTATGTATATATATATATGTATATGTATATATATATCTATATCTATCTATCGATCTATCTATCTATATAGATATACAGTCATGTTTGGATTAACTATATATATATATATATATATATATATATATATATATACACACATATGTATGTATGTGTGTATGTATGAATATTTATCTCAGTAAGTGAAGATGTATGTTATTTCTGATTTCCAAAGAAGCTAGATTATTGAAACTCGGATGGTTTTAGCCGCAGTCACTAATACTGCGGAACGTTTTAATGATTTGAGAGTTGTTCAATCTAAAAGTATGTTGTCATTCGAAAACCAAGATAAAATCACCTCCGGAGAACATAATTCAGCATAACGGTGAAACGTATCGTGTTTAAAAGCCAACGAACTGCGGCGGCAAATGTTGTCAACCAAAGCGCTCCAACATGAGCTTCCTTAATCTTTGAAAGAATGAGAGCGCTGCAAACTCTCCTGTCCTCTATAAAGACTGAAAAATGGGAAAATACTGTGTAGAAGCAAGTGTTCAGTTGCTCAATGGAATAATGTCATATTCTCTGACACATCGTCATTCACTTTTTTTTTCATCATTTTGGACACCATTCGTTTATCGAATGTTTTGCTCACTTGTTTTTGTCTAACAATACTCTATCATTCCAGTTACCTTACTCCGTCAAAACGTAACTTGTTTTTTATTGATATCCTGGTCCTCAAAATGCTTAATAACATCACTTTTTTCCCCCGATTTCTTTTTAATAGAACACATGATCCAATTGATCACTTCTAATGTGACGTCAGCAAATGGTGTCTAAAAACGTAATTACGCGGTGGTTAAAGTTGTAGATTCGTATGCCAGAGAAATGCCGTTACTTCCGATTTTAATTTATCATTTTACCGAGGTCGACTTTGCTTTTCATCCTTTCGGGGTCGATAAATTAAGTACCAGTTGCGTACTGGGGTCGATTTAATCGACTGGCCCCCTTCTCCCAAAATTTCAGGCCTTGTGCTTAGATTTGAAAAGATTTATCATTTTTATTATATCTTACATAGGCGCAGTAGTGGCTGTGTGGTAAGTAGCTTGTCAAACAACCACATGGTTCCGGGTTCAGTCCCACTGCGTGGCACCTTGGGCAAGTGCCTTCTATTATAGCCCCGGGCCGACCAAAGCCTTGTGAGTGGATTTGGGAGACGGAAACTGAGAGAAGCCTGTCGTATATATGTATATATATATATATATGCGTTTGTGTGTCTGTGTTTGTCCCCTAGGATTGCTTGACAACCGATGCTGGTGTGTTTATGTTCCTGTTACTTAGCAGTTCGGCAAAAGAGACCGATAGAATAAGTACTGGGCTTACAAAAGAATAAGTCCCGGGGTCGAGTTGCTCGATTAAAAGGTGGTGCTTCAGCATGGCCGCAGTCAAATGACTGAAACAAGTAAAAGAGTAAAAGAGAGAGCTGAGGTGAATGCATTGTGTTTTGTCATTCTACCCTCTCGTTATAAAGCATTACATTTTGCATTCCATTTTTTAATGAGCAAACCTAATTAAACTGGATTGAATTGACTTGTTCCCAATACTTTGATATAAAATGGAAATACAGTATTCTGGATATTTGCTTGTTGGATAAAATATACCGATGTTTACTAATGATTATTCCTTGGTAATTCGGTCTCGTATCTGTGGACGGTGGACCACCATTCTCTACCTCAGAGATAATCCAGTTTGTCGTACGTAGTTTTCATTGATACATTGCATTTGACAACATAATTTCAATTTCTTGATGCACAAGTGAAATACATTTGTAAACCAAATGTTTGTCCTGATATAAATCCATATGTTGACTGCTCAATGATTTTGATGCTGGTTCTGAACTTCAGATCGCTACAAATTTGGACTATCGGAATTGAATTTTCCATGGGTAATAGAGCTACTATTTTGTAAAACTTACGCTGCGTTTTACTGTAATTCTACTGTGCGTTTTCTGTATCGTTTTCTTTTTAAATTTCTGACTCTTTCATAAAAAAGGGATATTTTGATGAATGATGGTGTACGCTTCTGCATTTCGTGAATATTGTGTCTTGCTATGTAAGGTAAAACATTGTGTCTCAAGGATGTTTTTATTATACGTAATTCTTGGGTGTCTATCATTTTCGCACGTCCTATTCCAATATTGATTAAACTGACCGAGTAATGCCTTTCACGTAAAATACACTTCAGTTCTTGAAGTCTTTTCTCCCGGATGCCGGGATTCAATACAACTGTGCAGATTCTTCTTGCCAGGTTAAAATATTGCATATTTTTGGCTGGCAAGTATAAAATAATAAATATTGTTTTGAGTCTGTTGGTTATAAATATTGGTTTCAATATTTGTGTCCTTTTTTATGATCAAGATGTCCAAAAGAGGTATTTAAAAATTTTTCTGTTGTACATTATTATAAAATGGGTACTGTGAATTATGTTATTTACTAGAATTAACCCATAGAATTCATCCATAGTGCGTTCACAGCATAAAACAGTCGTCTATGTAAGATTCCAATTGGTGAATAGATAACTATAGAAGTTATTGCTGAGCATTAATTTGGAGTGTTCGTAAATTTGAACTTATAATGTGTCACATCAAGATTACAATATGCAGGCATACTCCATGGCCATCGCACTCCCAGATATTTTTCTGAGACATTGTTATTTCCTAGGAAGAACTTTAATCATTCAATCATAAATTTCTCTCAATGGGTTCATGTAGGACATTTCGAAAATTTTTCCTGCCATAATATAATTGTTTCTATTCCTTTTAAAAGTCTTAGTCACAAAATATGAAGTTCAGTATATATTTGAGAATAGGTATTAGGAGTATATGAATAAAGTAATTTAGTCTATGTATTTCACAGGATGGAACTCTTCTGATTGGTCATAACTTGGGGTTTTGAATGAGATATATAAATATAAATTGAAGCTGATTCTGTACACGTTTCATGTATCTATTTGCCATAATGGATTTGGGGAATCCTTTGAAATTGCTGGTTTTACATTCAAATCTCTTTAAATAATGTCTTTCCTTCTTCATTAAAGCCTTTTGGAACTGCTTCAGGAAGGTAGATAGTCTCTATCTTTTTTTAAATTGTTTGAAATTGTTTATCTTCCATGATAGGCGTTATCAAAAAGTAGAATTAGTGCTGTAGTTTTGTAATATTTCGAATCCATATTGACTACTGTATTACTTTTATCTGCTTCCCCAGTAACTATATTCTGATCATTATTAAGATCATTGAATTTCTTTCTTTTTTTTCTTTTTGGCTAATATTTAATTGAAATTTTGGGTGAGTTAATATATGGAATTTTTATAAATGTTGGGACTCAAGTTTTGCCAGAGTATGATTAGATTATGTAGATTAGATTCTTTTGTCGAGCAATACTTCTTTTATGCAAAGTTTCCTATTTAATTCCGAGACATCGTTTTCTATTTCATTCACGTTGGAATTTTGTGGTGTTTGGGTGAATTATAGCACTTTAGAGAACAATGAAATTTGTTAAATTCACAGGGTTTTGTAATAGATTTATTACATTCGGAATCTTACAGTTGGTTTGTGCCATAGAATGTTTTGAATTACTGGTCTGAAAAATGATTGCCTGAATGTTTGGTTCAAGCCATTAGTATTCCTGTTAAATATATTATTGTCATGTCTTCTGTATTAGCTTGGTTTGTCACAGGTTGTTGCTGGCGATAGGTGGATCTCTCTAAATTTGACTTTGATGTTATAATTTTCGTGTGTTGTGTTTACTGGTGTCCTCGATTCGGAAAGGAATTGCGCCCAGACCAAAATGAAGTTTTTGTTTCTTCCAATGTAGCTATGCTTTTCTGTATCTATGATGGGAAAATGAGGGGTGTTTTGTTGTTTAAATTTTCTGTAATTCGTGGTATCACTTCGGTATTTGTGAGGCTTATACAAGCAAAATTCTGTAACTGGCTTCTGAGTGTGGGATTTGTGAATTATTTTTCCTTAAAGGACAGGTTTTCAGAACCATATTTTCAAAATTCTATTTGATAGTAACTAAACAATGATTACTTCCACTCTGCCTATATATCTCCTATATATCGCTAACGCCGTTGAGTTTCTCGCCATTTCTGTTAGTATACACTAATCCACTCTTACCACCTCCATCCATTACAAACAAACTCACATTCCTACCTCAATTTATCCTCCACCCTACCCACAACAATCTCTCCATCGCCTACTCCCAAATCCTCCGACTACACCGGCTCTGCAGTGATTACCATGAGCTAAGATCCAGTCTCAGCTCATGGCTGGCTCGCCAATTCACCCTATGTGGATATCCACTCACCCTTATTCACATTGCCCTTACCCGGGCACGATCCGTTGACCGTGCCTCTGCTTTCTCTCCCAGAACCCGTCCCAGCCCTAACCGCATCCTTTTCCCTCTCACCTACCACACCTCTACATTACCCCTCCAACACACCATTCTCTGCTCCTTCCACCGACTCCAATCCGGCCACTCCACCTTACACATCTTCCATAACTCACCCCTTTCCTCCTTCAAACGCGACCATAACCTCCGTGACATTTGGCCCACAGTTTCTACCCTACTCCTGCTTTACAACCAAGCTCCTCCCACTTTGAGATATCTCCGTTAGTTTTCATCAGTAGGTCTCACTGTTAGCCAAGGGTTAAACGAACGTTAGCTTCGTCATACCTGTCAATATCATTCAAAGACCTGCGCCAAAAATCTAACGATAATAGATTATACTTAAAAAATAAAGATATTATTATTATCATTAATAAATAATAACAACAATAATATAAGTGGCCATCAGGCATTAAAGCCCAAAAAGCAAATTTGTAAATTTATCATTAATTATCAATTATTTTTGAGAGTACACGAAGTACTAGCGTTGTTAGAAATAAGCGATGAAAATTACTCAAATAATCTACCATGTCACTGAAAATACAAGAGGCTAACGATAATCATATATATGTATGTATATATATACCTATATATATATATATATATATATATATATATATATATATATATATATATATATATGTATATTATATATACATTTGTGTGTGTCTATCCGTCAATCCATCTGTTTCTCTGTATGTATGTATATATCTGTAAGTGTATAGCGTACGATGTAACAAATAAAAGTTTAGAAGTATTCTTCCACCCAATGGGTAAGGGTTACTTAGGTTTATAAAAAGTGGGGGCCCTCAGCTAAGTCTTTAGATTCAACCTTCCTGCTAATCAAAATAAATATAAAGTGTGTACAGGTGATTTCTTTCTTACAATATATGGACAACTGCATGGAAATCTGATTGTGCACAGCTAATAGTTGTACAAAATGTAAAGAGAAAATCTACGATTTCCTCCTTTGTAGCTCACTTTTCAACAACAGTATCCATATTTTCATCTGGAATGTGAAATTTGAGTAACCATATACGAATGCCAGGTGTCATAACCGTATATACTATATATGTATGCTTGCATCTATGTATGTAAATCCTATAAACGCCCTTATACATGCATTCGTACATGTATATATGCATATACATTTATAAATTCACATATATGTATGCATATGTGATATATTACACCTTTATACGTATATACATGCACATACGCACGCGCACAAACACATACGCACCTTCCCCATATATATATAGTAAATCCCCCAAAAGTGCACACAAATAAAACAACAACGTGAGGACGTCGTACATGTAAAGTATTAGCAGACGCTCAGGGAAGGAAAGGAAGATTGGTTATCGTTACGAGCAACGCTCTTCTTCAGAAGTAGAGGAAAGTCCAATAGAATGGAAGACGGAGGAAAGAAAATCGCCAACGATAGACAGAGATTGGCAGATAGATAGATTGATAGATAGACAAAGATAGAAAGTTAGAAATATGAGTGAGTACGTAAAAGAGGTATATGGAAAAATGAATCATAAAATAAGTATAAAGTCTTTAATTAGCTAAATAAATTATTGTTGCTGACCAATTTCTATTAAGAATTCGTTTGAAATGTAATAGGATCGGGCAGACTCTATTTCAAATTCCTCCTTGTAATTAAACAATCTGATGTGTTCTATGTACCAGACACAAGAGGACAATGTTGATCTCATTTAGTGTCACAAACAATATAAAATGGAATTATTCATGTAAAAATAATAAAAATCGAAGGAGCGCACAGGAATATACAAAATATGTAATGGCAAACGAAACGTGGGAAACTACATGTTGGTCTGGTTGCAGTTTATTTTTGTTCATCACCCAATCTTTCATCGTTCTGCATCTCGAGTATTTCTATGTAACACAGTGGTTGACTGTGTGTTGTGTAAATCCTTATTTACGCGGTATTTCTTTTTGTTTGTTTCTCTCCTGTTTGCTTATTTGCAGACTGTCTTACCAAGAAAATGCGAAGGGATTTACGATTTCAGACGTTGGCCCCTGAAGAATATATGTGCGTGTATGTGCGTGCGCGAGTGTGGCTACATGTGCGCGTATGAGTAATCGTACACACACTCACACACACACGCACACACACACACACAAACATACTCACACACACACATAATACCTACACATATATATGCATGAATGTATATGTATATATATGTGTGTGTATATGTGTGTGTTTGTATGTATATATGTCTGTATGTATATGTGCTTATATATATACACACAAATATTTACAAACACACACACGCACACACACACTCACACACACACATAATACCTACATATATATATATATAATATATATATATATATGTATGTATGAATATATGTGTATATATATGTGTGTGTTTGTATGTATATATGTCTGTATGTATAAGTGCTTATATATATATACAAATATTTACAAACACACACACGCACACACACACTCACACACACACATAATACCTATATATATATATATATATATATGTATGAATATATGTGTATATATATGTGTGTGTTTGTATGTATATATGTCTGTATGTATAAGTGCTTATATATACATACAAATATTTACAAACACACACACGCCACACACACACACTCACACTCACACATAATACCTACATATATATATATATGTATGAATATGTGTGTATATATATGTGTCTGTTTGCGTGTATATATGTATGTATGTATATGTGCTTATATATACACACAAATATTTACAAACACACACACGCATACACACACTCACACACACACATAATACCTACATATATATATGTATGAATATGTGTGTATATATATGTGTCTGTTTGCGTGTATATATGTATGTATGTATATGTGCTTATATATATATATACAAATATTTACAAACACACACACACACACACACACACACACACACACATATATATATATATGCGCTGTTGCGTACATAACAACGTGACGCAAATGGAGAAAACTATACACACGCATATACCTATAAAGACATACATACACAAACTCCGAAGCCATTATTTCAATTTGTTAAATGATGTTTTCCAATATAGATGTGTAAAGAGTCTATCAGTTGTTTTATTCAGTTTCGACAATAACAGTTAAAAAACTGCTCTCCAGAGACCAACTATCGTGATAAACTACAGTGTTATATCTGAATAGAATCTTTATAAACTTGCTAAATAAATTGATAAATACACATATTTATATCAGCAAAGGGAGATTCAGATACTCATAGATCTATATCATTATATCTATTGAATTGTCTCTATTTTTACTCTCTTCCTCTCTCTCTCTCTCTCTCTCTCCCTTGTTTCTCTTTCTTCTTTTCTCACTCGCTCGTGTTTATTGTGGTTCCCCCCCTCTTTCATTTCACACTCGGCGCCTCATATTTCATTGCACATCTACGCACACAGTTACACATACATACTTCAGTACACAATTCACGCGTTTGACACATACATGCGTGCACACACACTCACACGTACAAATGTACACACACGCATATATACATGCATACATACACACTCACACAGAGAAACACTAATATATATATATATATATATGTATGTATAACTGAAATTGTATAATTATAATCATAAATAATAGTAATATAATATTAATAATAATAATAATGATTATCATTCACCATCAACATCATCATCATCATCATCATCATCATTATCATCATCATCATCATCAAAACTATTATTATTAATATATTTTTGTATCGTTATTATTATTATAACAAATTACAGCATAGACTTAGAAGGATACATGCATACACTCACATTCACATATGTATGTATATATTTCGGTCTGTAAGTTAATATATAAAACTACTTGTTTGTGTGTGATTGTGTGTGTATGTGTGCATGTGAGTGAATGAATGTGTGTATGTGTGTGTGTGTGTGTGGTTATATATAGCCAAGCATATACATGCATACCTATATATTTACTGTAAGTGCTGTTTAAATGTGGCTGATTAAAATGTATGAGAATTTCCGAGGTTCGAGATTCGCATGGTAACTTTGACCATGGGCGGTTACTACACCGACTTTGTGTGTACGATGAGATATTACTGTATTGTCGTGTATATCAATGGTACACACCTGAGAAACAGAAATCGGGACATATCTGCGCAAAAATTACTGAAGACAAACAAGCTTCTTCCTACAAGGGAAATATAAATAGATATAAGTATACTTACACACAGTGGAGGCGCGTAGCTTAGTGGTTAGGGTGTTGAACTCCTGATCATAAGATTATTGTTTCGATTCTTGGAGCGGGCGATGGTTGTGTTCATGAGCAAAACACTTCATTTCACGTGGCTCCAGTCCACTCAGCTGGCAAACATGAGCAAACCTGCGACTGACCGACGTCCCGTCCACGTGGGGAATTTCTACGCTACTGAAACCGGGAAACCGGCCCTTATGAGTCTTGCATGGCTTGAGAAGGAACATTTATTTTTTTTTTATATTTCCACAAACACACACACGCACACACATACACAATTTATGTCTTGAGTGTAAAACTAGTTATTAGACTGATAATGTTGAGTATAAAGCTTCGTGTAGAGTATCATCATCCAGTGTGTTTCAGGTATACAAAGAAATAAACTGGAGAAATTATGATAAACTCAAATGATATAAGCTTGTACTTGTCTTAAATTCTGTCTGTCTGTCATACACACATACACACATACACACACACACAACACACATGCACGCACACACACATAAATTTGTGTGTGTGTGTGTTCTATTCCATCTTTCCTTGCAGTATTCCAATCGTTTCAACTTCTTAAACTAGTCTTCAGAGAAATCACGAATAATTAAATAATTTAAAAGGCTTCATCTTATACTTCTCAAATTGTTCATTCCTGTTCAGGATAATCGTAAGCGCCCTGTTGAATTTAACATACGTCGGATACTCTTAACCTTTAATCGAATTTTTCTAGAGAATTCTTTAGCAACTACAATATTTCCCACAAATATTATACTAGCATTTCTAGTGTGCGTAAATTTCATCACATGTATTTTATATTTAAAATATAAAACCTCCGTATTACTTTCGAATCGATTGAATGAGTATTTTCATCAATACTCCAAATCTTAGAGTTTTCTGCTGGTTTTATTTGTGTCTGCAACTACCTAAAATACAACTTTTCATTTATGACATATACGGACTTTATTCCCAGTTATTGATGTAATTGTTTGTTCCGAATAGATTTTAAAATTTTAACAATAATCAAAAACTATATTTCGCTGTGATATTGTTTATCTGTTTTAATGAATATGGGAAGGCTTAAGTAGGAAGGAATTACAAGATTTCAAGTACTTATCAATAACAATTATGAATTCAACAAAATCACAATTAAATTGAGTAAAAAAGAGCTTCTACTTTTAGAGTGTTAAGTAGAAATGAGAATGTTAGGTTTGTTTACTTTTGTAAAGAAATGGATACATATATGTACTTAGGTAATTGATATTACTAACCTTCCATACTAAATAACGTAACACGTTTAACTTGGAAATCTTCAACTGGGAAAACCTGAGTATTTCACTTCGCAGAGAGAAATATCAGAGTAATGTGACAAATAATCCTAAAGCCAGATTAAAAACAATTACGATACGTGGAATAAGAAGAAACATCAATAATGATAAGATAGTTTTTTTCTTCGAAGAGTTAGAACTCTTTTCGCCGAAATAACTTGTAGATGCATGTCTTTGCGTTAACCAATTGAATCTGTAGCTAAGAGCCATCACACGATTAAGGTTGTTCTTAAATAATTAAACATATTGGGAAGAAAAAAACCCCATTAATGTAGTATTCTCTGAAGAAACGTGTCAAGTTTACTCCAGCTATTACAAGTTGATGTGAGAGAATTCAAAAAATTAAGAGAGCATAGTCTTCGTTAATTTTGAAAACTATAACGTATATTGTAGCTATATAACACGATTTCATAAACTTTAGAGAGAAGAGCCGAGCAATTTTAAATTATGAATAATTACGCATATATTTGGAAATTTCTTAGCCCAATTTACACTTGCAGGAGAGAGTCAATAACATCCGTATATCAAAAGTATTTCTATCTATAGGTAAAGTTCAGTTACTGTGAGGAATCTATAAAGTACATCCGCCTCAAAATAATGTAATGTGTCGCATTTACTAAATAACGACTGATACCGCCTCCACAGCAGAAGGGAAGAAAACCTTAAGACTCAAGGTTTCTCCAAATCTAATATGCCATTTAGAGAAAAGGACAAGCTAATTGTTTGGAGATATGAGAACCATCATGGGCATGCATTTCTTTTCTAATAGACATCATCAGCACGACATGTCCTACCTTATCTCCAGTAGTAAGAGGACTTGTAATCTTTATATATAAAAGTCAAGTTGTGTGTCTGTCTCCTACGATTTAGATTCCTAACTACTCCCACATTTTGCGGTGCAGTTTAACCAAAACCGGGTATCTTATAGTCGTGATTCATATCGAGCTCTTCTGGCTATTAGCGCGCGTCTACAATGTGTCTACGATTTAAAAAAAAATTACCATCATTTTTTCCATTTTAATGCATTTTTTTGCTATTATATAAGGGACGTAACTCTCTAAAAATGTCTACGATGAGTCAACGATTTAAAAAAAAATTTAACATCATTTTTTTTCCATTTTTAATGCAATTTTTTGCTATTTTTTGGTTATAACTCTCTAAAAATGCTTATATAGTTATTTCCCTTACAAACCCGAGCAACGCCGGGCGATACTGCTAGTGTTAAATAAAACTGAACTAAGACAACACAGAGTTGCTTGTTGCATGTATTTGAATAACACAAACAAATACAGGCAAATCATATCTCATAAACATAATTTTTGTATTTACTAAAATTATCCACGACTGTCCTCTTATCTCAACGCCACAAGCCACTCCTTGTACCTAATTTCATATCAGTTTTAGAAGCTTCTTGATTCTTTCGATTATCTTCCTTTACAATATGAAGCTGGACTCTATCGCCATTTGGCAACTCTGACACATTCTCTAGAACTGAAAATAATTTCAATAAACCAAGAGATTTCCACGATTATGCTTCTCTAAGCTGAAGGAAAGAAGCAGTGGACGCCACTTTATGACACTTTTCATGTGCCAGAGTAATTCAGGTTTCTGTGCAGGGTTTTCTAGGTGGTGTCCTCCCTAGTGGGGAGCACTTTCGTGGTAACATTTTATAGATAAGAATTTTAAATCTTTATGCTTTTACTCGATGTAAATTCCGTTTGAATGTAATTATTTTCCACCTTTGTATGGTGGTCATTGTTTTGATCCCAAAAAAGAAATCATCATCATTATCATCATCACCACCACCACCACCATCAACATCATCATCATCATCATCATCCTCATTGAAAAAGGGAGCAGCACATGCCATCAAAGTGACGCTGGTGTACAGATATGCAAAGCCAAATATACGCATGACGAATAACATTCTGTTAAGGCCACGTACATCACAAGTATATATACGTGACATGGTCATCTCATAATAAGATAATAAACACACAACCTTGCAGGTGGGGCCCAGTTAGAATTTTCTCGATTAGTCAATCCCACTCAAAAGGTTTCTGAATAAAGGTTGTTTGAGGATGATGAACGAAACACCAATGTTTCCGATACGTCTTCACTACTCCTGCTTGTGGTGAGAGAGGCATATAGCGTCACTCACTTAGCGTAATATTCAAGTGGTTAAGGTCAAGCAATAGACGAGCAAATCTGTGGCAATGACAAGAATATTTGATGTAGCCCATCTTTTACAGGAAAACAAAACATGTACATGTTAACACTTTCAACCAGTTAAACTCAGAAGCCACGAAAGCCATTGACTAGTAAAAAAAAAATAAATAAATGCGCCCTTTTAAAGCCTAGCAGGTTCATGGGCCCGGTTTCCCGGTTTCTATGGCGTATGTGTTCCCCTGCTGGACGGAACCCCAGTCCATCGCAGCGTTACTCATTTTTGCCAGCTGAGTGGACTGGAGCAACGTCAAATGAGGTGTTTTGCTCAAGAACACAACGCGTCGCCCGGACTAGGAATCGAAACCACAATCTTACGATCGTGATGCTGATACCCTAACCACTAAGCCACGCGCCTCCACCTGCTGTCTAGTACACTGACAGAATCGAAAAGGCCTTGCGATATTTCTCCTGACTCGTCAGATTTTGAAGTAGATGCTATCAACCAGCCCATTCTCCGCACAGGTAGTACACTTGTGCCTAAATCATAATCATCATTAACACAGCATTAATATTATTATCATAATTGTCAACATTGAAATGTTACTGCTTGTAAGTTAGTGTAATCAGTTTAGTACAGAGATTAAATAAATTAGAATTAAAATATT
Organism: Octopus sinensis; assembly: GCF_006345805.1. Classification (NCBI taxonomy): domain Eukaryota; kingdom Metazoa; phylum Mollusca; class Cephalopoda; order Octopoda; family Octopodidae; genus Octopus; species Octopus sinensis. The sequence continues at coordinate 99,861,605 of NC_043004.1, read as the reverse complement.
GCAGCGAGTATCGAAAGCTAAATAGGAATAATTTTTCTCCACTACATAATTATTTCCAATTATCTTTCTAATACTCTCTGCATTAAATATCTGAACACTAATTAACTTTTGCTTTTTATGAAATTGTCTCTAAGTTATTTCTACTGGAGCCATTAAATTAAGTACTTTGAATAATTGAGGTATTGATCTACTATACTGTGTTCAGATCTCATGAAGGTATACATTATTTGCTAACATTTTCCTGGGTAATATACTAGTGTTGCCTCCCATGAAATACACTGAGTTCAATTGAAGTGCTAAGTTGAGAGAATCCATAAACATAGGTGACACGATTGGGTGTATGACTAATAGTTTGAACTTCTACAGTATGACCCCTGCTCATATTGATTAAAAACAAATTTCAGTTTTTTCCTGTCAACAGGGTAAATGAAATAAGTAACAGTAATACACTATTCAATGTACTCTCAATTGAAGGATCATTTTGCTTGTAAAAAGAACTTGTCGGTAGTTAAAATGAAAAAGTATTACGTTATTAAAAATTTATCTGCTTTTACTAGGAACAATGCTAATAATTTTGGACAGTGATCAACCGATTAAAATGAAAACGATACAGTATTGGCACGTTATTTCTTTGACCCTAGGCAGTCGTGGACTAAATTTGATCTTGTTGGTATTGAACTCAGAATGCAGATTCGGAAAATATTGCAAGGTATTTGTCAGACATTTTAATGATTCTACCAAATTCACCGTCCTCTTACAATGTTTTATATAATACTAGCAGTATCGCCCGGCGTTGCTCGGGTTTGTAAGGGAAATAACTATATAAGCATTTTTGGAGAGTTATAGCAAAAAATAGCAAAAAAATGCATTAAAAATGGAAAACAAATCATGGTAATATTTTTTTTTAATCGTTGACTCATCGTAGACATTTTTAGAGAGTTACTTCGCTTATATAATAGCGAAAAAATGCATTAAAATGGAAAAAAAATGATGGTAAATTATTTTTAAATCGTAGACTCATCGTAGACGCGCGCTAATACCCAGAAGGGTTCGATATGAATCACGACTATAAGATACCCGGTTTTGGTTAAACTGCACCGCAAAATGTGGGAGTAGTTAGGAATCTAAATCGTAGGAGACAGACACACAACTTCTCTTTTATATATAAAGATTTGTTTCATCTCTTCAAAACTTAGGGAATACAATATTACCAGAAATATAAGAGGGAAATATTCAAAGACTCAAACTTTGGTTTCCCGATAAAGATTAAGTTGAATATCCAACCAAGAATAACTACAAATACGCACACAGAGCAGACACACACACACACAAAAACTGTGTTAAAATGTAACATAGGTATATTTTCAAAAATGTTACCGGTTTCTGTGAGTAACTTTAAATGTTTCCCTGTTCTTTTATTATGTATAGATCTTTGCGTCCATCATCCTACCTTAAATATTTGAATATAATTGACAATGTGATAACTGATTATTCATTGAAAAATAGGGATTTTATCAGTCTATGTATATGTGTATGTATGTATGTATGTATGTATGTATGTATGTATGTATGTATGTATGTATGTATGTATCTATCTATCTATCTATCTATCTATCTATCTAACCAACACATACACACATACAGAGAAATGTATATAAGCATATTTAATTATTTTCTAAAAGAGAAATTGAGGAGAATGCTCCTTAAACTGTGTTTAGCGCCAAACGACTTACTATCATATCGTCTGGCAATACAAAGTTACATGCGCTTCATTTCTGCAAACAAGATAACTACAAACAATATCAAGTTGAAATTACGTGAGAAAGTATGAAAGAACATAGTTCTTGGATTTTTCCAAAATTATATACTCATTTGCCGGGGAAAATTACAAAATGCAAGTTATCAATATTTTACAGAACCTTTGCATCTTACTCTCTCGCAAAACCCAGAGCTATAAAAAATAATTATTTTTGATTCGTTCTTTTAGAAACCAAAATTATTTCTAATTAATACCGTTTAAACTATAAGTAAAGAAATAATAGTAACATGTTGGTGGAAATTCTTTCAATTTTATTTTCCTTCTCACAATACGTAATATGATAGTACTTCAACCAATTCAAAGGGAATTATTATAATCGAAGATAGAGCAATTTGATGCAAACACGTGAGAGTTTTCATCGCATCAATGTGAATAGATGTATTAAGGGTTTAGTGAGCAGGCTGTTAAATGCTTGAGTGCTAGGGCAATAAATTTCGATCAAGATTTTAACATATTCGCTAGCTTTTATCGAAAGCACAACTCTACGTATAGTTTATGTTTCATGTATGTGTGAGTATGTGCTGTGAACATGATGTACTTGAATATGTGCTTACATGTGTAAAATTTAAGTTGTATTCATGCATAGAGTCAGGATGTGTGTGGTATGAGCATATAACATCATGTTTGGTTTTATGTAAAGGGTGCATGCTCTTATGTGTTTTTAAGTGCGCAGTTATATGGTTTATAGGCTTGGGTTGAGTTCATAAGTATACCCACACATACACACATATATATATGTATATTTGTATGTATGTATGTGTTTATGCGTATATATATATATATATATATATATATATATATATATATATATACACATACATATATGTATGTACAGATGTATGAGGGTTTATGTAGTTGTGTTTAATGTAATGTGTGTGTTAGTGTACGCATATGTGCAATATGATGTGTGCAAAAATGGGTGAAAATCTGAGTTTATCTCACTAAAGACAGTTAGATATTAATGGCCGATACAATATTACGTTCCCTCAAGCAGGAGATGTGGAAGTAAGAAAGAGAGAGGAAGAGGGAGAGGGAAAGAGG
>NC_043004.1:99811245-99856245 GCF_006345805.1 Octopus sinensis | reverse complement strand
ACATATACACAGAAGTAAATAGACACCCTTATAATGATTAAAATTTATTTAAATCTAAAATTATACCTTCAAGTTACTTATTAATTGTTATAGTGGGAAAATTTAATATTTAGTAGACATACCCTTTACATTATTCAATGCAAGGACCCTATTAGGCATGTTACTAATCAAATGACAAATATTCTCTTGTGCAATTTCTTGCCAAGTTTCATGCAATAGTTGCAAAAGATCTGGCTTTGAAGATGCTTTCTTGTTCTTTTTATCAAGTGCCCTGTCCATTATATCACAGAGTAGTTCTATAGGGTTCATATCTGGTAACTGGCTAGGTCATTGAAGCTTTTTAATGCTATTCTCATTGAATAAATCTTGGGTCATTTTAGCCATGTGACAAGGAGCCCTATCTTCCATAAATAAAGAGTCAGTTAGTTAGTTAGTTAATTTTTTGGCTCAAAAAGCAAAAAGCAAGGCCATGTAGGGGGACATGGAGTTATGTACATGGTGGTGTTCATGTAAAGAGTTCAGGCCACTTGTGGTCAAGGGAAACTTTGAACCGAGCGGTCGTCGGCATCTTCACTATTTCGTCCGGCAGCTTATTCCACGGATCCGCAACCCGGACGGAGAAAGCCCCTCTCCTTCGATTGAGATGGAATCGTCGCAGATAGAGCTTTTCGGAGTGACCCCGCAGCCGACGCTCTGGAGCAGGAGTGAAGAACAGCTCTTTCGAGAGGTTACACTTTCCGCTTATGATGTTGTGAGCAAGAATGAGATCACCATAGCGTCGTTGTTTTTCTAGAGAATACATTTCACTACTGGAGTAGATTGGAGGGAGTCCATTCTGTAGTATGGACTCATATTTATCTGAGTTTATGTTTCCCTCACAATCCACCAGATCTGATCAACCATTGCTCCAAATTGCTCCCCAGACAATCACAGAAAGTGGGATCCCAAGGTTTTCTGCGATTTTACGCTGTGTCCATCTTCAGAATCACCCACAATACGGCCTCTTTGAAATTCAGACAGTTCTAAGGCTTCTTTAGTACATGGCATAATCAGACAGTCACATATAGAACCGAAACATAAAAATATCAATCAAGAAAGAAATATGAGCTATTACAAGTTAGAATAAACATAAAACGATGTTTTATGGGATGTCTGTTTATTTCTGTCGTGTCTGTGTACGTTTGAAAAAATAATAGTTTGAACAGCAGTATTTTCTTCTCTGGTGCGAGATTCTTGTGATATCAATAATATTAGAAACTTGCCGTAAATGTAGACTACAACCGAAGCTGCAGTAAACATATACAAAAATTCTAATATGTCCCGTAGACTTTGTTTTGGATACTTAGGACTTAACAGTCAATTTTCGGAGTCCCTGCCTTCTTTCCAAGGAAAAAGTAAATGTAAATGTAAGTAATTATGTAAGTATGCATAGCTGTGAAAATGTTCAAGAAACAAATTTCCTGTGCTGAAATGTAAAAATAGGAGGAAAATGCTCAGAAAATTTATGTTGGATATAAATATATAGATATATATATATATATATATGTGTGTGTGTATATATATATATATAGTACAAAGTAAGATAGGGGTTATGAAGGTAACCCACTATGGAATATCAGTTATCCAATATACTGCTGAATTAGTTCCTCCATTTTCTTATTTGTGTATATATATATATATATATATATATATATATATATAGTGATATATAATAGATTAGTATCGTTTATGCTAATCATAAGTAGTTAGTGATAATGTAATAATTTTATACTATCATAAGTTTTCATCTCATGTTCGTAGGAGAACACTATTTATAAATATATGCATGTTTTAAGTATGTGATATACTTTACATATGTGCATCATTATGGACGATTCGGAAGCGGCATTAACAGTGAGTTGCGCATCTATTTTGTGATCACTTCCTGGGTGAATTTGTATCGCTTGACTCTGGAATATATTGTGTTTTAACATAATACGTATATATATATATATATATATATTATATATATATATATATATATATATTATATATATATATATTCAAATTATTACATTATATAAAAGGGCTTAGTAAAATAAATTACTTTGCCACATACTGAACTCATTAGAAATAGTACCTAAAAAAAACTTTTTTAAAACTATTTCTAATACTTCGCTTGCATATTTTGAGTTTGCTGGCACTGATAGTTCGAGCAGATCTTCAGAAGCGATAAGAAGCCGAAAGGGTATGCTCCCACTTTCAGTGTTTTCAAATCCAAACCAAGGAGTTCTGAGCTGACGAAAGAAATGTCGAGTTGACTAATCTAGAAACGTACGTTCTCAAATAACCTTGCATTTGATTTTTTAATGTCTTTACCCCCATACTTTCGTGAGTTGAATTGAGCAAACACTATATGAGAGAGATTTTCTTAAGTATTAGAAATAGTTTTAAAAAAGTTTTTTTAGCTACTATTTCTAATGAGTTCAGTATGTGGCAAAGTAATTTATTTTACTAAGCCCTTTTATATAATGTAATAATTTGAATTCGCCTTAAATGGTCCCTTTGCATACTGAATACTTGGTGAAATTGATTAATAATTAATTATTTTACCCTCAATTGTTGAAATTATAATTCATCTCTCTCTATTTAATGCTTCGGATTTTACCTAAAAAGCATAGTGTTTACTGATTTTAACCCACGCTGGTGGAAAGGGGAGAGCAGAAATTCTTCGCTTGCATATTTTGAGTTTGCTGGCACTGATAGTTCGAGCAGATCTTCAGAAGCGATAAGAAGCCGAAAGGGTATGCTCCCACTTTCAGTGTTTTCAAATCCAAACCAAGGAGTTCTGAGCTGACGAAAGAAATGTCGAGTTGACTAATCTAGAAACGTACGTTCTCAAATAACCTTTGCATTTGATTTTTTAATGTCTTTACCCCCATACTTTCGTGAGTTGATTGAGCAAACACTATATGAGAGAGATTTTCTTTAAGTATTAGAAATAGTTTTAAAAAAGTTTTTTTAGCTACTATTTCTAATGAGTTCAGTATGTGGCAAAGTAATTTATTTTACTAAGCCCTTTTATATAATGTAATAATTTGAATTCGCCTTAAATGGTCCCTTTGCATACTGAATACTTGGTGAAATTGATTAATAATTAATTAATTTTACCCTCAATTGTTGAAATTATAATTCATCTCTCTCTATTTAATGCTTCGGATTTTACCGAAAAAGCATAGTGTTTACTGATTTTAACCCACGCTGGTGGAAAGGGGAGAGCAGAAATTCTTCGCTTGCATATTTTGAGTTTGCTGGCACTGATAGTTCGAGCAGATCTTCAGAAGCGATAAGAAGCCGAAAGGGTATGCTCCCACTTTCAGTGTTTTCAAATCCAAACCAAGGAGTTCTGAGCTGACGAAAGAAATGTCGAGTTGACTAATCTAGAAACGTACGTTCTCAAATAACCTTTGCATTTGATTTTTTAATGTCTTTACCCCCATACTTTCGTGAGTTGAATTGAGCAAACACTATATGAGAGATTTTCTTTAAGTATTAGAAATAGTTTTTAAAAAGTTTTAAAAAAGTTTTTTTAGCTACTATTTCTAATGAGTTCAGTATGTGGCAAAGTAATTATTTTACTAAGCCCTTTTATATAATGTATAATTTGAATTCGCCTTAAATGGTCCCTTTGCATACTGAATACTTGGTGAAATTGATTAATAATTAATTAATTTTACCCTCATTGTTGAAATTACATACATATATATATATATATATTATATATATATATATATATATATATATATATATATATATTCATACATACACGGGATATGCCACAGAGTGCGTGACCTTGGTATCGCTGTTTCACTGGGTGACTAGCTGCATGTTTTCCTCAAGAGCAGAAGTTCAGGCTGTCACAGAAAATGGTTCTCTCTCTGAAGTGTTACCAATCCTCAGTGGAGTCCTCCAGGGAACAGTACTGGGACCACTACTGTTTGTGGTTGTCCTCTCGGACATGTCCTCAGCCATAGAGTCAGCCACATTCTCTAGCTACTTTAACGACACAAAAGTGTCTCAGGTGGTCACGAATCCTACTGATATCCTAAGACTGCAGAATGAGCGGAACGCAATATATAAGTGGGCAGATGAGAATAATATGCAGCTGAATGCCGCATAATTTCAAGCACTCTACTATCAGCCCACAGACCAACTACAACTTAAGTACACGGGACCAGCAGGCAATGTAATCCCAGATTTAGTCGGTGCGCAATCTGGGAATCCACTTGAACAATGATGCAACTTTCCATGTGCATATTGTTTAGGTGGCAACACTATGCAGGCGGGTGGCAGGTTGGATTCTTAGATCCTTCAGGATCGACAACAGAGGACAAAGGTTCTCTAACACAGACGCATGTCTGTGTTAGAGAACCTTTGTCCCCTGTCGTGCTTAACTGTGCTTAAAACCACAGAGTATAAAAGTAATTGCGGACCTAGAGGCAATCCAACGCCACTACACAAATAATATAGACTCAGTAAAACACATGGGCTATTAGGAGACGTTAAAGGAACTGGGACTCTACACCCTGGAGAGATGTGAGAGATATGCAGTGCTATACATATGGAAAATAATGGAGGATCTAGCTCCTAATTTCGGAATCGAAATCTACTACATTCCCTGAGCTGGACGGCACTGCACAGTACCAAAAGTCCTATCTTCTCCATCGAAGATACGAATCCAATATTGTAATATCTTGGGATTCAAGACACCACAAAATTTTAATGCCGTAACACAGAACATCGGGGATCTGAGAGGTCTAGACATGGAAGCTTTCAAAAAACGTCTAGATAGTTTTTCTTTTATCTACAATACCGGATGAACCCACATCGAGGCAGGAAGCACAAAGAAGAGCGGCAAAGTCCAACTCGTTACTTCATCAGAAGCAATACTGGAAGAATCTCCGGGTGCAGTAAAGACGGTGGACCAGCATGGCCTCAGTCTCTGGCTGAAACCCGTAAAATATAAAAGATAAAAGATACATACATACATAAGACATGCATATATATATATATATATATATATATATATATATATATATATATGGAGGCGCAATGACCCAGTCGTTCGCGGTTTCGATTCTCAGACCGGGTGTTGTGAGTGTTTATTGAGCGAAAACACCCGAAGCTCCACGAAGCTCCGGCAGGGGGTGGTGGCGATCTCTGCTGTACTCTTTCGCCACTTTCTCTCACAGTTTCTTCTGTTGGCCTGCTCGCTTAGCCAGCGGGGTGGCGTCATTTGAAGGCTAAAATAATGCGAAGCGCATTATGACCAGCGATGTGTAGCAACATCTGATAGCCTGGTCGGTCACGGTGATATATATATATATTTCTAGACAGGAAGGAAGAGGAGAGAGACATACGTATGTCTACATACATACATGCATTAATATACATGTATGTGTATATGCATTTCGGACAGATACTCATCATCCATGGCCAACTTACGAGTGTCACTAAAAATAAGTTCAAATTTTCGCCAAGGTTATCATCGCCATTAGCACCGCTACCACCACATCAGTCCTACCACTGTTACATCCAGCATCACTCCTTGCCACAAATACATCTCTCTAATCTAACACATCTCTTTTTCAAAAAGCAATAATTATTAATTTGAAACATAATTTTAATGAATAAATCAAATCAAAGTTAAATGTATCAATTATTGACTTTGTATCGATAAGAGTTGTATTTTATTTTTATTAGAAGTCTTCTACTATAACTAGACTGTTTTAAGGTTATATGCACTTTAATGCACCGAAGTTCATTCAGTCATCGTCACCCCTACACCCTATAAATATGTATGGGCTTATGTCAACGGCAGAAATAATTTATGAATCATAGCATTAAACATAATTACCAGCATGTGTTTTTACGTCGTCCAATCTTTGCTACATCAGTGACCTGATATATATATATATATATATATATATATATATATATATATGTATGTATGTATGTGTATGTATGTATATATGTATGTATGTAAGTAACAATATACAACAACAACAACAACAACAACAACAACAACATCGAAGAAATGAGAAACCAGGTTCGAAATTTCCCCAAGACACCTGAAGAAAGCTGGAGGGTATATCAGCCGAAACCTTGTGTCAACAACAAACAAGATGAGGGCAAATATCCGTCGAATGTAAATAATGTAAATAATCTCACCATCTTCTCACGTCATATATATATATATATATATATATATATATATATATATAGGGAAAGTTTACGAAAATAAACAAAAGACGAAGGCAGGTGGTGTACAAACAAACAAATGTATTAGTATAGCGCTCAGGAATAGAAAAAGTCTTTTACGTTTCGAGCCTACGCTCTTCCACAGAAAGATACACAGAAGAAAAGCAAGGAGAGAAACAAGGAGAGAAACAAAAATGCGTGTAGTAACTAACGATCTATCATGGCATATATATATATATATTATATATATATATATATATATATATATATATATATATATATATCTTTGTTCTTTAATTATTAATCTTCAAAGTGTTTCAGCTTTAAAGCTGCGGTCATGCTGGGGCACCACTATTGACTTTGCTATACTATTAACTGAAACCTCCTCTGATGTGCAGCATTTGGTCAATGAGGGAGTTTCATGCCGCTGCTCTCATCTGTGTTTCCTGCTGTGAGGTAGACTCATCTGGAACTCTTGACATGAGGCGATCCAGTTTTGTTTTTGAAGATACGTACATCCACACTGTGCAGGTCCCTCAGTAATTTTAGAAGCATATTGAAGAACTGTGGGCCCTAGAAACCCAAGCTGTTGCTGCAGGATCAGGTCCTATATTTTGATTGAAATGAAGAGATCTTTGGCATTATGCAGTGGCGCACTGTTCTGGTATTTGTGTAAATTTCAATGCCAATGCTTTGTACAAGGTCTTCTAGGATTTTCCAGACGTATATCACTGCATATCTTGCCCGCCTTCATTCTGGGAAGCAGAAGCAGAATTTTGATTTTTTTTTTCCCGTTTTTCCCAGCAGCTGATATGTTGCATTGAAACGATTTTCTTTGTGTAGCTTCGTTGGATTGCTTCGAGTTCCGCCATTAATTTTATATTGTGTGGTGACAATAGTGGGAGCAGTACACGCACACACATACACACAAACACACACAAACACACACACACACACTCACACACACATACACATATATATACATAGGCATATACATACATATAGACACATACAAAAAGTATATATAATTGCATATATATACAGGCCTACACACACACACACACTACACACATATATATATGTATGTATGAATGTATGTATGTATCTATGTATTTACGCGAATGTACAGATGAGGGAAGAGAGAGAGTGCGAGAGGAGAGAGTGAGAGAGAAGGAGATAGGGAGAGAGAAAGTGACAGAGAGAGCTCAAAAGAAGACTTGCTTATAATCCAAATCTCTGGACCAATGAATGAACTTTCAAATTAAAGTTATTTCGGTTCGTTTCATATATATAATAATAGATATCCACACCCAAATATGCGTGCATGCACATATACACAAACAAATACACACACACACACACAAATACACACAGACAGACATATAACTTTCAGTATTTAGATATGTCAATATATTTCACTGACTCATTCTGAAACAATATGTGGAAATAAATACAAAAACACACATCTACATACATTCGCAGAGGCAACACAGGCATATATCGATTGCTGAACGCGTATGTATGTATATATATATATATATATATATATATATATATATATATATATATATCTGTGTGTGTATACATACGTACATACATATATGTACATAAGTACATATATAGTATATATATATATGTGCGTATATATATATATATACATACACACACACACACACACACCCACACACTATATATATATATATATATATATATATATATATATGTACGTATACATACATGTATATTTGTGTGTGTCTGTGTGTTTGCGTGTATATATCTATTCATTGCTCTGTCTTATACATTTGTATGCAAATGAAGTAATTACGTTTCTTGTATTTTATCTTCAATGTTCATTTGGCTGAAAATTTATGTCGACTTTTCCGAACTAACTGCTTATTTGTCTTCTGCGTCCTAACACAAAGTTTTGCAGGTATGGCTACAGTCCCTATTAATGAAATAAGGCAAACAGTAGACTAATTGTCGCTCTAAGATCTAAGTTAATTTTATTTTCTCATGCAACATATCATTAATATGAACATCAATTTCGCATTACCTCCATTTTGCCTGTTAGAAATATCGATATGAGTTCTTGTTCTTTATTATTTTTTGTTTCTCTTTACTTTCTCTGCTTGTTTTGTTTTCCATTTCTTCCTTTTCATTTTACTTTCCTTTTCAAAGATTGGTTCTGCTTTGCCAAGTTATTGTAAATTTCTACTTAATGCAATGAGCGTTATATATCGTGGCATAATTGCATATGCATATGCATACATACATACATGTATATTTGTCTTTGTGTCTATGCATATATATGTGTATATATATATATAATATATATATAATATAATATTGTTGTAAATATAAATATATATATATACTTTATATATAATATATATATATATACATTATTATATAAATATCTATGTAAATATAATATATATATATACGTGTATATAATATATATATATATATATATATATACATATATATATATATATTATAATATATATATATATATATATATATATATATATATATGTGTGTGTTGTGTATGCATATGCGTATGTATTTTTATGTTTTTGTCTTTTAATATTATCTATGGCAGTTCTGAAATTTTCCTCCTGAATGCTATAGACTTTCTCGTTTTTGTTGTTACTTGGAACCACCACTGTTATTGTTATTACCATTATCCGTACGAATCATTATTTTTGTCAAGTAATTTATAGTGATTATATCATTATTATTCTTCATGTAATGTCAACAAAGAGAAACGCATTGAACAATTATTGTGCCATTTCTACAAAATTCTCACTTTCTCTCTTTGCATTCATACATTTATTTATAGCCTTATTTATGCGGGCTCGTGTGTATGTGTACGTGTGTATGTGTATGTGTGTGTGTAATTATTCCGACATATCCATGTGTAAAGTAGGAAAAGCCAGAAGATGAATACATTCAAACACACACACTACATATATATATATATATATATATATATATTATATATATATATATATATACATGTGTACACACACATTCACGCGTGTCAATGTAACCGAAAATGAAAAGTGAAATGGGTGCACAATACATGCAGTAGAGTTTATGCATTTGTATGAAGCCGATTGACTTTTCTCCTTAGCTACACGGTGTACACGAAATACGTTCTTTTAGAGTGTCTGCAAGGGAAAACTTCATAACATATATACATTTCTTTACTACCCACAAGGGGCTAAACACTGAGGGGACAAACAAGGACAGACACACGGATTAAGTCGATTACATCGACGCCAGTGCGTAACTGGTACTTAATTTATCGACCCCGAAAGGATGAAAGGCAAAGTCGACCTCGGCGGAATTTGAACTCAGAACGTAACGGCAGACGAAATACGGCTACGCATTTTGCCCGGCGTGCTAGCGTTTCTGCCAGCTCGCCGCCTTAACTTCATAACATATAGACTTGACATATTACTGGTTTCTGATGCTCGCTGGTTTACAAATGATAGGTATTGTTGAGCATTAGTTTTCTCTTCTGGTGTTGGTGAAAATCACACAGAGCGCTTCGTTAATCAATGTCAGTAGATCAAACTGTCAAGCTTGTAAAAACGCATTGGAAATTTGTATTTGAAACTGTTTAATAATGGCATATTTTGCGAAAATTCTGGACTGTAATTTAAAACCGCTAAGAGTCAAATATCAGGAACAGACCCTGTGTTGTACGTCATTCGGTTTTTAACATTCTCTCCACGCAAAAGGAACTAATATATTGCATAGAACTACAAGTATCTAGGTTATGAATAATAAATTTTCTACAAATAATTGTATATTTTCATGCATATACATTAGTATGCAGAAACGAGAAAAAGGGTGCTTAATACACGCAGTAATGTTTATTCATTAGTGTATAATTCACTCGATCGTTACACCAAACTTCTCTTTGCATGCGATCATTGTGTGACATACCTCTGACCCGGTGTTTGCATAAAGGCATTAATTATCAAGAACAGTGGTGGGTTTCACGAGTGTTTTTGTGTCTGCCATGCATAAACCACAATATTTGTTTCAAAATGTTGGTATTATTTAGCGTCTAACTCGTATGTCAAATCTTTTTTGTTTAGTTTTCAAGAGTAGTCGCCTGGTAAATTATCGGTACTTGTGGACAATTATTTGGATTTCTGCATATGCGTGTATCTAGAGTATTATATATGGTAGTCAACATTATTATAGTCATCGAGTATGCAAGGCATTTGTAAATGTTTTCAGGTTGTGTCTCTTAAAATAGTTTCTATACTTACGTTTCGTAGGGAAGTGCTTCTAATTTGCGTCAGAAAATTTCTTGCTATATTAGATTATGAATGCAGGAATATTGGTGTGTAAATCAAATGATTTTATGGCAAGACACCTTCTTTTGGAAGAAAGTATTGGTGGGAAGTAAATGTGAATAGTTTGTTTTCTCTTTGAATCAGGTAGCAAGTAAAGTGTTGGAATATGGAAACAAGCAGTAGAAATATTAAAACCATCTACTGCGAAACAGGTAAACACCATATAAGTCAGACTGAAAGCACATAATGGAAATTCAAATGTAATTGCTTCACTTTAGACGTTTTCATCTTCACTATATTTTACTCTATTTTCGCTTCTGAAATCCCCTCCTCAAGTGTGTGTGTGTGTGTGTCTGTGTCTATGTGCGTGTATGTGTGTGTGTGTGTATGAAGGAAGCTTTTCTTTCAAACGTCATGAAAAACATAAGTATGCTCGGGAGTTTCATCGCTTATATTTTTTTTCCTATTTTACTGTTATTCCGTTATCAATGTTTCTAAACCTACAAGGTTATATCACCAAGTTGAAGTATTATCCGTGGCGTTTTTGATTGTCACATTTTGAATGCAATTAAGGATCAGGAACTAAAAGTTCTTGCTACTAATGGCACTGGCGTCAAAATATTTAGCATTTGGCACTTTCACAGTTAACACCAAGTTAATTTTAAAACGTTAGTCTCTGTTCCTAGTTTATTGTTAGAATGATGTTTGAAACTCAATTTTTGATTTCTATATTACTATCAATAAAACTTCGGCAGTTTTACTTTCATAATAATAAACCTGAAAAGAAGATAAACCTTTCAAAGTCTACTTGGAGGGGCAAATTTCTATACAAGTTAGAGGCGTTATCAGCTAAGGGTTTTTCTATCTAGTTTTGTTCTGCATTCTGTTATGCAATATTTCAATGAAACCTTGTAACTATTCAACTGACAAGAATGTATTAGGCATTTATACCTGATGGAAGAGTTTGAATCATGAAACGTACAACTTCCACGTTAGTGAAACCTTTGTTCCTAACACAGCCATTTTATACCGAATTCTACAAAAGTTTCATGATGAAAAATGAAGTTATGGTGAAGTAGTTTGTTTCCAAACGCCTGTGGTCTTGGGTTCAGTCCCACTGTGCGGCATCTTGAGCAAATGACTTTCATTACAGCACTGGATTGACCAAAACTTTATGAGTGGCTATGGTAGACGGACACTGAAAGAAGCTTTTCACTCCCACACACGTGTATGAGTGTGTGAATTTATATATATATGTATAGGTGTTTTTGTGTGTACCTACGTATGTGTATCTTGATAATCGGCGTTGATATGTTTACGATTCACATAACTTAGCGAATCAGCAAAGAAGACCGATAGATTCGTTCCAGGTTTAAGAAATAAGCACTGGAGTCATTTGATCGACAAAACCTTTCAAGTGATGCCCCACGATGGCCGCAGTTCAATGAATGAGGTAGGCAAAAATAAAATGAAAGAAAAAGTAGACCCAGATATCCGAAAGCCTTTTGCTGTTATCGTTCAACCTTAGATCAAGTAAATTCCCTTTGTGCTTCATCTCTCATCTTCTATTACCTACTTGTTCCAGTCACTAGACTGCGGCCATGCTGGAGCACCACCTTGAATTTTTAGTTGAATGAATCGACCTCAGTACTTTTTTTTAAATAGTGGTACTTATTCTATCGCTCACTTTTGCCGAAACGTTACGGGGACACAAACACACCAACACCGATTGTCAAACGGTGGTGGTGGTGGGACAAATGCAGATACAAAAACATACATACACACATACATACACACACGCACACATACATATACATATATACATACGACGGGCTTCTTTCAGCTTCCATCTACCAAATCCACTAACAAGGCTTCGGTTGGCCGCTGGTTGTAGTAGAAAACGCCTGCCCAAGATACCACGCAACGGCACTGAATCCGGAACCGTGTAGTTGGGAAGCAAGCTACTTACCACGCAGCCACACCTATTCTTAAAAATATTGTAGGTGAAGTATTATCAAGTATAGCAAGTATAACATTATCCTGTCCATGCATCAGATATTGCATTATCAAGTACAATGTCGTGATCGTATTAAACATTGAAGCCTGTAGTGGCTACATGCTTCAATGTTTAATAAGCTCTCCAGGAGAACTGACTGCTAATTCTAGCTGTTCGAGCGAGCATGTAGAAGCTAACTTATTGGTTCCTGGCATAATCTACGACGTTTCTCCTTTTTTTTCTCTCTTAACGTTTAAATACTGGCTTGTATATTATACAGAAACACCATATTGTAGTCCGTTCATACAACAACGTAAATTTCAAGTGATGACGGTAACACCACTGGGCTGGTTGAGAAATCAGTTATATGATATCGGCCTACAACTGTAGAACGATGTTTTATCATCAAAGGACTGGTATGTAAGGTCTTATAGTTCACATACTCTTTCACGCCACCGTCATATTGTCCAAGCAAGCAGCAAATAAAGATGGAAATCAGTTTAGATGATGCTTCACGCGTGTTTTCCCACTCATTTAAAGACAGAAGCTAGTAACAGTGGAGAAGAGTGATTCATGTCAGTACCAGGTTTTAATACTACTTTTGACTGTCAATGAATTTGAAGAATTAATGACCTTGCATTGGATGGGTTCTTACACATGCCGTAGTAGTAGTAGTAGTAGTAGTAGTAGTAGTAGTAGTAGTAGTAGTAGTAGTAGTAGAAGTAGATGTTGTTGTTGCTGATGCTGGTGGTGTTGTTGCAGTTGCTGTTTTGTTCATTTCCTTTTCTGTTGTCTTCTTTTCTATTTCCTTGCTCTCATCATTACCACCACCACCACCACCACTAATACCACCACAACCATCATCGTCACCTTTTTCTTCTTCTTCTTCTTCTTCTTCTTCTTTCTTCTTCTTCTTCTTCTACTACTACTACTACTACTACTACTACTTCAACTACAACTACTACTACTACTCTACTACTACTTCAACTACAACTACTACTATTACTACTACTACCACCCCACCCCACTACTACTACTACTACTACTGGTCACTTTCTTTTATTCTTCCTCTCCTTCTTCTTCTTCTTCTTCTTCTACTACTACTACTACTACTACTACCACCACCACCACCACTACCATCACTACTACTACTACTACTACTACTACTACTACTACTACTACTACTACCACTTTTTTCTTTCTTTTTCCCCTTATCTGTCAAACTTTTTGCCTATCCTTATTAGAGGTCTACCACCACAAGCAATAACAACATCAAGAAAAGCAACGCCATTCCAGTCCCCAGCATCGGCACCACCACCACCACCACCACCACTACCACTACCACTACCACAACAGCAACAACACCGACGTCCCAACCACTCCATCTCTAATCCCTACATCGCAACCACAATCATCGCATCTGTCCCTATCTGCACCAAAATAACCACCACCACCACCACCGCCGCCACCACCGCCACCACCCCCACCGCCACCACCACCACCACAACCGCCACCACCACCACCTCCACCACCACCACCACCACCACCACCGCCTCAACCACCACCACCGTCACCACCACCACCACCACCACCACTACCACAACCGTCAGCACCACCACCACCACCACCACCACCGTCACCACCACCACCACCACCACCACCACACCACCACCGCCGCCACCACCACCACCACCACCACCACCACCACCACCACCGCCTCAACCACCACCACCGTCACCACCACCACCACCACCACCACTACCACAACCGTCAGCACCACCACCACCACCACCACCGTCACCACCACCACCGCCACCACCACCACCACAACCGCCACCACCACCACCTCCACCACCACCACCACCACCGCCTCAACCACCACCACCGTCACCACCACCACCACCACCACCACTACCACAACCGTCAGCACCACCACCACCACCACCACCAACACCATCGCAGTAATCATTACATTCTTCATCACAATAGCCTTGGCCATAACCATTGGCGCAACCATTATTCTGCTCGCCTCTACAGTTCGCCATACCTTTCCACAGCCACTTACATCTTCGCTGACCACAACAGCAGCACCAGCAACAACACCACCACCACCACCAACATCTGCAAGAACAACAAAACCGTCACTACCACCACTACTACTGCCGCTGGCGCTGCTACGATCGCCACCAATGGCAGCACCAGCATCAACACATCCACTGACACCACTACCAACACCAACAACAACGACAACGACATCGCCACTACCACCACCACTATCACCACTACATCCGCCGCCACTACCACCACCGCCACCACCACCAGCAGCACCACCCACCACCACCACCACTACCACCACTACCGCCGCCATCACCACCACCACCACCACCACATCCACCGCCGCCGCAGCCTCCACCACCACCACCACCACATCCACCGCCGCCGCAGCCTCCACCACCACCACCACTACCACCACAACCACCGCCGCCGCCGCCGTTGCCACCACCACATCCACCGCCGCCGCAGCCTCCACCACCACCACCACTACCACCACAACCACCGCCGCCGCCGCCGTTGCCACCACCACCGTCTCCACCACTACCTATCTTGTGTCACAAACCACGTTTACAATTAAACAACGAACATAGCACGTCCCACCCAGTCCCCTGACACCCTTTTCTCAGCAGTCGTCCACACGAGTCGATGATTTCGGTCATTTTTATTGCGGTGGTAGTGGTGGTAGCCAGACTGGTGATGGTGATGGCGATGGTGATGGTTATGCTGCTGTTGGTGGCTGGAAAGGGCCATATGATCGGAGTGGACATGGCAGGTGGTAAAAGTTACTGCTGCTCAGACATTCAGACATTTAATGAAATCCCAGATAAAGACACGACGCATTAAAGTGCTCTGCAAACATGGCTGTCCTTTAAATGACCATAACCGGCCACAATTGATAATAACTGACGGTTAGTGGTGATAACTGATGATAACTTACGATAATTTTCCAATAGCTGACCATAGCTGGCCATAACTGACCAAAGCTGAGATTCCTGGCATTGGTGTCTTCGAATACTTTTATACGTCGGATTTATGACCGAGCATCTGTTTCATACAACTTAAATTTATTCCAGCTTCCCCCCGTCTCTCTCTCTCTCTCTCTCTCTCTATCTCTATCTTTCTCACTCTCTCTCTCTCTGCATCATATTCTCTCTTACTCTGTTCCTCAAACATAGTACTTCTCTCTCCCTCTCTCTCTCTTCCTTCTTATCTCTCTTTTTCCCATACTATTCCTTTTTCTATCACTCTTTATACAACCGTCTATCTCGCATCTGCCAGTCACCCTCGCTGGCATTCTTATCCCAATACTTATAAATCTCATGGCTCTACAATTCCTCTTCAATTCACTCGCTTTCTTTCTTATTCTAGTCGCTCTCTCTCTCTCTCTCTCTCTCTCTTTCTTCACATATTACCACTCTCACATATTACCACTTTTTCACATTTCGTTCCCTCTGTTTACCATTGCAAGCTGTCTCTCTCTCATCTTGTACATTCTTATCTCTCTTTCAAACTCCTCTCCTAACCACTCTGTCTGTCTGTCTGTCTGTCTGTCTGTCTGTCTGTCTCTCTCTCTCTCTCTCTCTCTCTCGTTCTCTCTCTCACACACACACGCACACACAACTTCCGAATCTAATATCACTTTCCCCTTTCAATCACTGATCATCCTCTCTGAAACACTCACTCATCTGCCTACTACTCTCTCTCTCTTTTTCGTTTTTTCTCCCTTCTATGTTCTCTTACTCGCTTTCTCCCCCCCCCCTCTCTCTCTCTTTCTCCTTCATTCATCTACCTCTCCTAATCACATACAATCTCCTCTGTACCACACTCACTCCAGTTTCATACCTATATTTCTCCCTTCGTCTTCTTGCCAAACACTCTCCTTATAATATCCAACTATATGCACACTTTCCCTCTTTTTCTTCTCATTTCCCTTTTCACTGCCGCCTTTCCTCTCCCTACATCTTCTCTCCCCTACCTCATCACTTACTTCCCACCTTATTCGAGTGACAAGCATGTCTTACTCTCTCTCTCTCTCTCTCTCTCCATCTTCTCTCTTCTCTTTTCAGTTACACTTTCTTCGATATCTCACATTCTATTTCTCACTAAATTTACATCCGTTTCTCTCGTTTTCTCCTTATATGCATTCCTCTCTTTCTTCTTCACTGCTCACTCTATTTCTTACCGTAGGTTTTATTCAGCATTTGCCTTATTTTCTTCATTCCTGATTTTTTTTAAAAATGTATTTCGTCGTCTTCCCACCTTCACCAACACGAGCCACGAACATCACCTTCATAACACATTTATTGACATCATCAGCATCATTATCGTCGCCGTCGCCATCGTTGTCCAGATCCCCATTGTTTTTTTACTACCACCACCACCACTACTACTACTGCTACTACTACTACTACTACTACTACTACTACTACTACTACTGCCACCACCATCACCACCACCACCACCACTACTACTACTACTACTACTACTACTACTACCACCACCACCACCACCGTCACCACTATTACACCACCACTACCACCACCACCACTACCACCACTACTACTACTACCACTACTACTACTACTATTACTATTACTACTGCTACAACCACCACCACAACCACCACCACCACCAACAACAACAACAACAAAAACAACAATAACAACACCACCATCACAATCCTCATCATCATTACTGTCCCCAACATCATCCTTTTAGCATCTGAACGTTTGCTAGGCTTCCACTACACAGTGCCGACCAGGTTGAAGCTGGCGGTGAAGGCTAATCCACGCATACAGTATTAGCTTGGTGGACAAGTGTGACAATGACAAGGGAACATTAGTTGGCATCTACCATGACGGTGAGAGACATTTCTTCTGGAAGACGTTTAAAAGGGGGATTATGGACAACTTGCAAAACGCCCCTGGCCTTGCTGGGGTACATGTTCGTGATACGATCTGCTGATGAGGCCATGCTTTCAAACAAAGATATTGTTAATAGTCGACACGCCGATTTATTTCTTCTATACTAAGAAACGGCTGTCTTTACAGGTTCGTGATGCGGTCTGCAGAGATGGCCGCGTTGGAACCATCAACAATGAGATCTGTCTGAGGTGAATGACAGTCGATGCGTCCGCATTTGCTGGATTTAGAATTCGCGCTGCGATGCAGTTATCACTTGATGAACTGATCTGGCTTTAAAACGAAGATATCGTAATAATCGACACGCCACTTTCTTTCTTTTATACTACTCGCACTGTCTTCCCCTTTTTGCTGTCTTCCCCTTTGTTTTAGACGTAGTTAAAAACCTCGAGACAAGGACAGAGTGCTCCCTACAAAGTAAACCTGAATCAGGTTTAAATAATAATTAAATCCGAATGCGTGTGTACAAGGATAAATAAAGTTTCCTCTTGTAAACTTGATGAAATCTAGGTGAGGATAGTAAAACTATAATAGGATTTACTCTATATTTTGAGGTTGTGGGATAGAAGTCAGAAGTATGAGTGGTAACTTAGATTTGGTGTGACAAATTAATGTCGACCTTTCGAGTCGGATGCCTTTATGTTTATCCGTCATTTGGTGATCCCCCCTTATTTTGCTTTTCTTTTTTGTTATTGATATTTTTCTGATAATTCATTATTAATAATGGTTTCATATTTCATTTTCATTCGAAATAAATCCCTTCCTGTTTTTGCGTTTTGTTCTTGTACTATTCCCAACGTTTTGGACTCATGCCACTAATAAATTATCATTATTAGTATTGTAGTAGTAGTAGTAGTAGTAGTGGTGGTGGTGGTGGTAGTTGTTGCTGTTGCTTGCTTGCTACTGATCTCTTTAATACTGGATTTTAACTAGTTTCGACTGAGTTGTCTATCCAAAATTTATCCTACCGGAAATAATGCTCTTTGGAAAATTTTTCTAGTTTGAAAACATCACACCAAATCAAAATGATGGTACAGAACTCCAACAAAAACAGCGATATTTAAGATGAAAGTAATTCCACCAAAGTGAAACAGAAAATTAATGGAAACGTTTTACAGCAATACAGATGCACTTGGAAGGAGGAAACATTGATAATTTTTTAGAGATTCATTATATTAGGAATGGTCTTGGCGATTCACTTACCAAATAAATGAACAAATAAATAAATAAAGAGGGTAAAAACATTACGTACATTAACATAATCAAATATTTTTCAAAATTTTAGTCAAGAATGGCAGCAGAGCCCCCGAGGCTGTGGGCAGAGAGAATGCCGCAAATTTTGATGTCAGGTTTCTTCAAGCTGGGGACCTGTCTCGAGTGTCTGTAACAGAATGAACTCCAATAAAGGTACACTATCTGCCGATGTTCCTTTTAAAACGGGCGACGAACTAAATCTACAACTCAAGTAGGCCATTGAATTCAGAACGTAAAGGGCCGAAACATATATCACAATATCTATGTTCTACGGTTCTGCCAGTTTACCGCTCTGGATCAGTACTTTTTATCAAGGCCGGAAAGAGTTAAGAAAGAGTTTGTGCCAGCGATATTTGAACTCAGAGTGCATGAGTCGGAACAAATTTTGCGCTACATTTTATCAGAGCTCTAACGGCCCTGCCAGTACACTGCTTAAGGCTTTTTGCGACAGAAACATATGCTTTTCTATCCAAAAATGCCAAACTAGTAAACTGATAAGAGAAACCAAGAAAATAACCCAGCTGAGACTTAGCAATGTTTATAGGCTTTCCTTGTGTCTTCCTGAGAATAATTTGGTGCACTTCTCATTAAATATGCAGTACTAAATGAGCGAAGAGACTGGCTACGTGAGTGTGGATACACCAGTCCATGTACTGCGTCGATGGTAATTAGAAGGCGGCAAGCTGGCAGAAATGTTAGCACGCCGGGCGAAATGCGTAGCAGTACTTCGTATGCCGTTACGTTCTGAGTTCAAATTCCGCCGAGGTCGACTTTGCCTTTCATCCTTTCGGGGTCGATTAAATAAGTACCAGTTACGCACTGGAGTCGATATAATCGATTTAATCCGTTTGTCTGTCCTTGTTTGTCTTCTCTGTGTTTAGCCCCTTATGGGTAGTAAAGAAATAGGTATTTAGAAGGGCGAAACACGAGTATCAGAGCAAATAAATCAGGGATGATGATGATGATGATCACTAATTAGATATCACTTCCGGAGAAGGATATGAACAAATGTTCAGCACGGACGAAATTTTTGGCGACATGATTGTGTACAGTCTTCATGACCGCCACCGGTACTGCAAAATATTGACAGAGGCGTGCACTGGAGTACATGCTGAGAGAAAGCATTTATAACTGGTCATTCACGACACAGAGAAAAGAAACAGTTGATACATACACAGAAGTGACAGGCTTTGAGAGTTGTCTGCTCAAGGAAGATAGGGATAGAAATAGTAGCAAGTAATACATCTTGCTGTTCTTAGAACACCTACAAATGCAACTCTGGAAACATCCTTTTCTCCAAGAAGAGCTGCATAGGAAAACAGCAGATGCTCTCCTTTGGTCATAACCAGTAGCGTTACCTGTAGATTCTTGCCGGTAAAATGAAGATGGATAGCTAGTAGCAAGAGCAGGCAAGTGAGACAGGTTTGAGGCAAGAAAATGAAAGGAGACTGGCAAAACATTAAGAAAATATACTGCAAAGGAAAGGCTAGAAAGTGAATGAGAATAACTACACTACAACCAGCATCACACTGGTTCTTCGAGCCACGAAAGAACTGATGGAAAACTTATAGGATTTATTGGACTATTTCGGGATAATCTCACTGCAAATTAGCGAGGAGATATGATCCGAAGAAGTAGAAAACGTGAAGGACATGGCATTAATAAAAGCCTTCTAACAATATTACCAGCGACTTTATGTAGGCCAGTGATCATACCACTTCTCTAATACATTTATGGCTTTGTGTCAAGTTTAGACATTTTTATTACTATAATAACTTCAGTGGAATGACAAAAACAGTTGATTTCTCATTGAAAAGCGTACAGTATATACTATCCTTAACCCTTTCGTTCCTTCGTTCCACTCTGTGCAAACGTTCGGAATAGGTCTCTGGTTTGATGATAACTCGATAATTTTATGTGCTGTTTCATAACAGCAGAAACCGGATAATTCGTAGTTCCTCGCTGTTTCTCCACCACACATATTTGAGCAAAAACTGTGGGCATTGACGTCCAGGCAGTGACTAAACCATAAAAACTAAATATTCTGAATTAAAAATCCTCTAGAGCTTCCTTTATGCTCATATACATGGAGTCAATAAAATTAGTATCTGTTAAGTATTGCTGCGCATTCATTCCCCTGTAAAGATTTCGTACAAATGGCTGACCTAAGTTACAAGGAAAAATAACGATCATTCTTATCACATCTATACACACACTATCTCTCTTGCCCTACATCTATCTATCTATCTATCTATCTATCTATCTATCTATCTATCTATCTATCTATCTATCTATCTATCTATCTATCTATCTATCTATCTATCTATCTGTCTATCTAACTATCTATCTGTCTGTCTCTGTCTATCTATCTATCAGTCTATCTATCTATCTATCTATCTATCTATCTATCTATCTATCTATCTATCTATCTATCTATCTATCTATCTATCTATCTATCTATCTATCTATCTATCTATTAGCCGAGTCTATCGTTAATATCGTCACGCCTCCTTCTTTCAAACGGGAAGGAAGAGCTATTTTTATCATACTTGTGGCTATGGCGAAAGAATGTATCTGGTGGACGCGCCTGAAAGGATTAGAGACAAACACTTTCCTCTCTGGTCAATCTCTCATCAACTTCTTCAAGTATCAATTGAAGAGGAAAGTGAGAGTAGAGAGGCAAGTTTTGTCTAGTGAATGTTTTAAAAAAAGATGGGTGAATGTAGCAAGGATGGCACGTATGAATGACGAAGCCACCTTGACTATGATTCTATGAACCATAAAAATTAAAACAGAGAGTTGCTTATTTGTAAAAAAAAAAAAAGAAATATAACATGTGACTTCATTGACCGAGGTTACGGTGGTCTTTTCCGTAGGCTTTTCTTTCCACGGGTAAACCTCACCTGTCCTCCCCTTTACACTTCATATTGACATTTCTGTGATAACGATCCCTATTATTCATTTTTTTCTCTCCCCCTTTTTTTTGTCCTTTTTCTTTCCTTTTACGATCCCTTTTGATCGAAAACCACCACTCTCCTTTTTTTTTACCCCCAAAAGAAAAGCTCTACCTTGTAATTTGTTCTATCTGTGTGCAGCCCTGTGTGGCTAATAAAGAAACATATCTATCTATCTATCTATCTATCTATCTATCTATCTATCTATCTATCTATCTATCTATCTATCTATCTATCTATCTATCTATCTATCTATCTGTCTATCTATCTATCTATCTTTCTATCTATCACAGTCTCTGTCGCCTTTTTCTACCTCTTCTTTTTCTTCTACTTCTTCTTTTTCTTCTTCTTCTTCTAATTCTTCTTCTTTCTCTTCTTCTCCTTTTCCTCCTCCTTCTCCTCATTCCCTCTTTTTTTTCGTTCTTTTCTCTTTAGTTAATTCTCCTATCTCGAGCACATACTGCCTGCTTGCAATATATACGTAATATTCACAGAATTAACGGAAACATGTTGAGAAGAATAATAATGTGCACACATCCAGCTTCTCGTACCTCCCCTCTCTCTCTCTCTCTCTCTCTCTCTATCTATCTCTTAAATACTTACACACATACATATATCCCGAATCATCAATTTCTCTAATGAAAACGTTATACTAAATAGCGTAGACTTTGCTTCTTCAACTTAAATTCGGTAAACGAAAACAAGCAATATTAATATATTAGTATTGATTTAATTGACTAACCCCTTTCTTCTTTAAACAGTTTCTTTGTATGTAGAGACATCAGAAGAAAAAGGAAAACCAATGAGCTAAAGCAGACAGAAGGGTAACATTATATTCTCTGAAGTTTTCAGTTTAATTTTATTAGTTTCATTTTATTCTTCTCTTCATCTATGACGTCATTGGCAAATTTTGGATTTCGAATTAAAAGCCAAATGAGTTTCTTCAAGCAGAGAGTGCTTGTAATTGTCATGGACATTGCTCCTTTTCGTCTGTCTAAGTTACAAGAAAATCTTTAGGCTAAAGAGACTAGCATCTACGAAACATGTCCGTCAATTTATCGTGAGGTGTTCTTTCTTTCCACTCTGCTTGTGTACCAGGCTGGAATCGAACTAATGTCATTTATTCCTAAACTAAGAGGTACAGAGTTCTTAGACATCAAACTATAAGCCAATGCTACAATCTAGCGGTTTGCATTGATAATTAGCTCTTTAAGGGGTTTCTTCTAGTTACAAATAAATGCATTTAGCCTAAATCCAACCTATACTCATGAATATCATATGCATCATAATGACTGATTACATTTCATATTTATAATTCATTACTATTAAATATATTAACTTCAGTAATTAATTATTTTTTCTTTATCCACGCTGGAAAAACGAACGTTGGGCGGATTAGCATTTGAACTCTGTAAGCAATGATGGCGATTGATGTTCGAAGCGATCTCTAGGTAGTGTGTGTGTGTCTCTCTCTCTCTCTCTCTCTCTCTCTCTCTCTATATATATATATATATATATATATATAATTATAAGCGATCCCTAGGTAGTATATATATATATATATATATATATATATCTACAAAAGAGAGTTTGTATGTGACTGTGTGTATACGTATCTTCCTTATGCACTTCGAAACCGAATTACCGGTTTTGACGTATGGGGTATCAAAAAGATTCAATACTATTTCGGCTACCAACTAAACTTTATTTTCATTCACATACTTGCATTACAAAAATTTAGCATTATAATCTTTTCCATAAGTCAACAATCGTAAACATTTTATATGACGACGACGACGACGATAATGATACCATCACATTTTCTATGTGCGTGTGTATCTTAAAAGATATCCATCATCACGACACACACTTTCACTCCGTCGCTCTATGTCTCTCTTTCTCTCTCTCTCTCACACACACGCGCACGTGCACCCGCACACACAGACACACACACACATACACACGTCCATTCCATATACATGTACATACATCTTTCACTTTCTCATCTCCTTCACTTTCTGCTCTCTCTCCTCTTTTCGGTTTCTATTTTCTTTCAATTTCTGCTCTCTTCAAAGCATAGACAAGGAAATTTTTACGGAAAGAGCGAAAGAAACACGGAATGAGAAAAGACAGAGAGACAAGGGAAAGAAACAGAGTCAGAAAACAAGTTTCTATGGGACAAGATGAAAGACAGGGGTTGCGGGTGACAGAGAAATGCTGACGCTTCATACGCTATGTATATTATATGGTTGAAAGTGAAAGAAAGCCGGCAGAAAGTTGATATTGTCTGTAAGTTTTGTAGGTGAAGGTGAATGAAAACAGGCACAAAGAAAGTAGGAAAGCAGGAGAGAAGGAGAAGGAGATGCTGAGAATCCCAGAAACGAGATCGGATCGCACAAGTTTTCACTTTCGTCCTATTTTTCACGCATGCGTAGAATTAGACATTATCTCTCTCTTTCAATTTCTCATTATAATGTACGGAAACCTTAAGCTGTCTACATGTTTACAACTTCACTAATTTCATTTCCTTCTTTTGGAATTAAAAAAAGGTATGCAAAGTAACTTCTTTTGGTACACACTCAGGTAAAGTTCTGTATGAATGAATTATGCTATTTCTGCCTGGGCGCTAAATTACAATTAAAAATCTTATGGAAATTACCTTTTCATATTCTCTCATTCCTGTTTGTGATGAGCGTATTTCAAAACTTAGTCTTCTTTTTAAACTTACAAGGAAGTTATCTCCGAAAGGATGAAAAGCAAAGTCGACTTCGATGGAATTTGAACTCCGAACGTAAAGACAGACGACATAACGCTAAGCATTCGCCCGGCGTTCTAGCGTTTCTGCCAGCTCGCCACCTTCCCTCATTGGTCTCTGTATATGTGGCTTACCAGCTAAAACTTTCCGTATGTATACTGACGCAAAACTTATACGTTTAAAATAACATTATATTATATTGCAGCGGAATGCGTCATGGAGGTGATATACACTAGAACCAGACAGGGTGCTTAGTATAGCAGATTAGATATCGAAATGTAGTTTGCTGTATTTTTTACTGTTAATAATTGGAAAGAAAGAAAATGAAATTAACAGTTCAGCAAACTCACAAAAACTTGACCTTTTCCGAAGAATCTGGATGAAGGAAAAAAATAAAAAGAAATGAACACTAATTATCTTTTTTTTTTCTTCTGTAAATTCGTATATTCGTTTCTTTGTGTAGTTTGCTGCGAATTTGCCGAAATGGAGGCGGAAAATAAGCCGTTGTTAACGGTGTCAACTGATGCAAGTCATATGAACATATTTCAATTTGGCATTCAGAACTCATATCTATATTGTAGATATCCACTATTCATCGAAAATACCAAATCCGGGATGAAACAGCGAATGATTATATCAGTGTTACATGTCGTGTTAGAAATAGTAGCCAAAGTCTCTTTAAATCGCCAAAAAACTACTGTCTCAAAATTAAAAGAAGTAACTCACTAGACGTCGGCGCACATAGAAATGTAATGTTCACTACCGAAAATCTTTCACAATAGATGGTTTTAATAATTAATAACCCGCAGTTAAACAGCAACAATAGCAACATTTAAAAATGAATTCAGAGCAGCCAGTAGTTCACTTTGCGAAACTATATTCTTTTCTACTCTAGGTACAAGGCCCAAAACTATATTTATATACATATGTGAGATTTGACTCTAGTAGTCAGGCGTAGGGAAGCAAAAGGAAATCCAAACGGCTTCAGTGAAATACTGCTGTTTTATGGTTACACTCACCCGAAAATAATGAGAAGCGAATTTCACAAAGGTAAGATTTGAACCCGTGTCACGAAATACTGCATACCCTGCTCCACATCTAAGCATCAAAAATAGTTTAGTCTGGCACTCATCACTTTCTCTCCTTCGCTCTTATATACATAGGAAGAGGAATGAAGAATACAGGAAAACCACTAAGAGAACCAAATTAATGAAAATATAAACACAAATATAGAAACAAGCAAAAACGCTTAAGGTTTTTGCAACACACGGAAACAAAAACAGCTATTAAAAGGGCAAAATAGTTAAGTAGGTCAAAATGTCAAACTTTGGCCTTTCCTACAAAGCATATATACTCCTTGTCAGTCATATAAACCTGAAGGGCTTTTCTCAAGGAGGCACTTTTTAGACTCTGCAGCACAAATATGCGAGCGTATACGTGTATATATGCATGTATAAATTTCTATCTATTCTTATATATATATAATATATATATATATATATATATATATATATATTATATATATATATGTATATATATATATATATCTTTATATATATATATATATATATATATATGTATATGTATATATATATATATATATATATATATATATATATATATATATATAATATATATATGTATGTGTGTATATATATATATATATTCATATATATGTATATATATATATATATGTATATGTATATATATATTTATATATATATATATATGTGTGTATATATATATATATATTCATATATATGTATATATATATATATTTATATATATGTATATATATATGTTTATATATATATGTATATATGTATGTATATATGTGTAAATATATGCGCATTTATTCATGTATATATATATAATATATATATATATATGTGTGTGTGTGTGTTTATATAAATATATATACACGATACATTGAAGAGTTGGTATTGGCAGGTAAAAGAGTCCATTTTTGTGGGGGTGGGAATAAAGGGGATAATAGGGAGGCATTCCAGTAGATTGACCTGACAATAATAGAAAGTGGACATCACATCAGATACGAAAAACTACATTGTTAGCCAAAATGAAAAATCAATCAGCAGCAGAAAGCAAAGAAAAAAACAATCACAAAATCATCAAGTTTTAAAATACACAAACATTTTCATTTTTCCTGGTAAGCGATTTGAAAGCATTAATATTGTTTAATAATCTTGTTTACTGTTGTTAGTGTGGGATAACGTTGATAAATATGATGGAATTGGACTGCGATTATATAGTTGATATTGCTGAGGAAATTGAAAATTTTGATATCATTGATGGTGCACTGCACAGAACATGTTGATAATTTCAATAGCAACATATGTATTTATGAGTGGCTGTGTGGTAAGTAGCTTGTTTACCAACCACATGGTTCCGGGTTCAGTCCCACTGTGTGGCACCTTGGGCAAGTGTCTTCTAATATAGCCTCGGGCCGACCAAAGCCTTGTGAGTGGATTTGGTAGACGGAAACTGAAAGAAGCCTGTCGTATAAATGTATATATATGTATGCGTGTGTGTGTTTGTGTGTCTTTGTTTGTCCCCTAGCATTGCTTGACAACCGATGCTGGTGTGTTTATGATCCCGTTACTTGGCGGTTCGGCAAAGAGACCGATAGAATAAGTACTGGGCTTACAAAAAAGAAATAAGGCGGTGCTCCAGCATAGCCGCAGTCAAAATGACTGAAACAAGTAAAAGAGTAAAAGAGTAAGAGTATGTAGTTGTTTATAGAGTAGATAATGATAATATGATACAACGATATTAGTATTGATAGAACTGTTCGTATAGATATTTATTTTATTGTGTAAATAAAGTTGAGTGCATGTTTCGAGTCGCTTCGGCTGCAGAATTTCCTGTTTTGTACTCGTAAAGCATTATGTGCCTTAAATGCTCTTTGGATACTTCCATGTTAGAAAGGGTTTTAATCAAAGAAATTTTAATCCTGTTATTCTGTAAAATAATATCTAATTAGTTTAAATGTACAGAAATGCATAAAAATAATTTTTAATTACATTAGACATTCTAAAATATTATTAAATTTCATTCAATTTTAAAAAGAGGTAAAATCGGACAGAACTTATAGGATGACCTGATACATTATTTAAACAACATGAAATGCGAAATACGAAAACATGGAATACGAACATTTTCTGCGAACAACGAAAGTAACAAATGGAAAGCAAGAGAAGGAACATAAAGAACGACCCTTCATCAGTTGTCAGCTGTTTTATCTACTCCACATTTCGAGTATTTACAAGATGTGCTTTCGTGAAAACAGTTACTCTCGCAAAGCAAATTAAATAAAATTTGGGATTTGCGGAGCGTGAATGTTGATAACAAAAACAGTGGAAACAGTAAGGGCTGCTAAGCTATTTCGAGGTGAGGTGGCGAACACTGGAGACACAAGCTTTGATAGGAGACATCATCATCATCATCATCATTGTTCGACTGTGGTCGAGACAATGGAATTTACCATGCTACGCCAGACTTCACGGTCCATCATGGCATTACGGAGGTCCTGTTGCTGGATGCCTGTATCCCTGGAGATTACATCAGGGTAGGAGAGTGTGCGCCCTCTGGTATTGCGAGTAGATGGCTTCCAGAGGAGACAGTAGAAATTGCCTCGTTTTCAGCTCTACAACAATGTCCAACAAACTGGACTCTCCTACCTTTCACAAGAGATGACACAGGTGGTAGTTTGCCATATATTTGCCTTTTGGTTGGATGGCGCTTCCACGAGAGATTTTGAGCTCTCATAGGAGACAGACATACATATATGTGTGTGTTTATGTGTTTGTGAGTGTGTGTGTGAGTGTGTCTGTGCGTGCGTGTGTGTATCACTGTGTGTATGCACATGTATATGTGTGTGCGCATGCGGGTGTATGTGTTTTTGAATGTGTATATTTCTGTTTGCCACCACTACCGCTTGACAACAGGTACGGGTTTATTTACATCGCCGTAGCGTAGCAATACGGCCAAATAACAACGACAGAATAATTACCGGGCTTAAAAAATCAAGTAACTGGGGTGATTCGTTCAACTAAAGCACTTAAAGCGGTTCCTTAGCATCAAAGCAGCCCAATGACTAGTATAAATAAAACTTAAAGCCATGAGAGATACATCTCTAACGCCTCCTTTAATTGATTAATTACAAAGAAACCGTTTCACGGAGAACATATATTTACATTGAGCCTGCTAACATTCAGCTGGCAGAATGAAATTATCGGAATAGAGTATATTTGGTCAGAACAAAGAAGAATTTAGAGATTATTAGAGTTTATAGTAGGGGGAGGAGATAATTGACCCGAGTGACCCAGTTATCTAAACTTCTAAAGACAGAGGAAGGATCGGCTCCGATCGTCTAGATTTTTATCTCAAGTAAGTTGTTTATGCGTACTGGTCAGCGGTGGGAGAAGCAATTAATGCCAGACCAGCCTACTAAATTATCAAAAGTGATGGGACTATATGTCGGCTCTATTTTCGCAAAATGGACAAGGCATAGGGTAGTAATAATGGAGTGGGTGATTGGGGAGTGGATGATAAATAGAAGTAAGATGGAGGAAGCTGAATTTTCTTATATTCATTACCGTATTAAAGAGATGCAGCACGGATTTTTGTCAGTGAACAGATCGCGGATTTTAGCGACGAAAATATTTGGACAAATTAAACTTAAATGTTGAAGTGAATCGAACGACTTTTGTGTGTTTCTTAAATGGCTTACAAACACCTTCCACGCTGCAATTGTTTTCGTTCCAGCACACGATCTCAGATCAAATCACTTGCTATGCGAGTACATCTCCGTATTAAAGACCATTCTAAAATAAAATGAAATAGGGGTGGTAATCAAGCCACAATGGAAAAAATGGGGTGGGGGTGGGAGTGCTATTACAATTTAGCATAGTTATAACGTTGTAGCATTAAAATGAATTTAGAAATTAAATATATAGGTGACGAATAAATTATACTTAAAATTATTAGGTGAAAAATCATTTAAAAATATAAAAAAGAGTGTATTTGATATAAAAATTTAAAATTTAGCTCATAAGCTAATAATGGATATAACGTATTTGAAATATTAGAATATAAACATAAAATATACGACAAATTATATAAAATATAAACTGTAAATACATATCTTTAAAGAAATATATAAAGGATATATAAAAAATATATAAAAGAATTTATAAAAAATGTAAAGAATATAAAATATATAAAAGTATAGACATATAAACGTAAAAATAAAATAATATAAAAATATAAGAAAAATATTAAAAAAATAAAATTAATATAAAAATATATAAAGAATTATAAATATATATGTATAGAAAAATGATAACAAGATCTTTATTTTAAATAAAGAAATAAAGATAAAAATAAATATACCAAAATTTAATGTAAATAAAGCTAACAGTGAAAAGGGGTTTTACAAATATTTGTAAGGTATACCATAAAAAAAACATAAAGATAAAAATAAGTAATAATAGATCTTAGAAGGATATATTTTGTGCTTAGAGAAGGTGCGAAATATAAAAACACCAGTAGCAAAGATTTAAACGTGTTTTTTATCCTCATATATGAAAGGAATTGATTTAGGAAATGGTTAGATACATATAATAATTAATAAGGTGTAAATTTTCTGGGTTATAACATTTTAGATTATAAATAATTATTTCCTAATTTATGTCATAGAATAATCATTTCAACTCAAAGGTTATATAAGGTCAAATAACGCGAGAGTGTCATGAGTATGATTTACTTAAGGAATACTAGATCTAGTTAATTATATAAGTATTACTAAAGGTAAGTAGTAATGTGAATGCTGATATGCTAAAAAGAACATTTAAAAATCTTGTATGTAAAGAGTATCAAAAAATTGTCAAAATTTACGATGGGTAAATAAAGGACGTGGGATAAAATTAGGAATTGATAATAAATTAATGAAGTAGTGCTAATTAAAGGTGAGAGTGTTATATCAATTGCTATAAAGAGTTTCAATGGAGTTATTAACTCAGTATACTAGGTAAAGTCAAGAGTTAAGAACTATACGGAGACCTATCTAGACAGAGGAGTTACAATATGTAAGGTATAAACGAATAGAGTGGAGAACAAGTTATCCATACAACATGGTTAGTTATATAAAGAAGATAGTTATGCATAAAAGGATCAAAGGTGCTTAGGGTCACTAGATCACATTATTAAACAGGTTATAATATTACAGAGTAAGCTATGAATGATAGGGTACAGTGTGTAACTTATGTCCTCAAAAGGACAGTAGGAGGCATTGATTATTAACTGCTTCTAATGCTATGAACAATATTGTTAGAAGTTTAGATAAGTGGATCACTTGGGTTAATTATCTCCTCCCTTTACTATAAACTCTAATAATCCCTAAATTCTTCTTTGTTCTTACCAAATTTACAGTTTTCTGATTAAGTTCATTCTGCCAACAGAATGGTAGTAGGATCAATATAAATATCTTTACGGCCGTAATGAATTGACACCTGTACCTCATTGTTACTTACATATATTTTATTCACCTTTTCTGGAATCTAAACTTCCAGCGTAAACTGTATTTTAAATATGAAGTAATCCCTCGATTATCGAGGGCATTATATTTCAAAACCCCACGCGGTAGGTGAATCGCGATATGGTGAGTGTTTACTGTAAGGTACACGCCTGAATAGCTAACAGCGATTTTCTTCTCTCAGCTGTGTCTTATTATTTGCATACACCATAAGAATATCATATGGCCGGCACTTATTCGCCAGGTCTGATATTCTCTTATATCGGTGAGTATGCATGTTACTCAGACATAACAAGGTGCCTCAATTTAAGTACCTTGTTCAACTGAATCGTAATTGTATGATATATATATACATATGTGTGTGTGTATGAATATATATATGTATATATAAATGTGTTTGTGTGTACATAAATGTACTTTTTTCTGTGTGAGTGAACACATATTTTCAGGAAAGAACATAACTGTACGTTCATGCACACGCACCTACACCCACAACACTCACGTTCACACACGCACACAGAACCATGCACACTTGCACAACGAAGAATTCACAAAAGCCATGCATGTGCAAAGAAATGTGTTACGTAGGCACACACATAATTATACACATACAGCACATGCACTGTTGGGTGTACATATGTGTATGCATGAACACACAGATGCACATCAGAACCCTGACAAATACATACACATGTGTGCATTGTAAATATGCCAGAAAAATACAAATATGTGCAAGTAGAGAAAACAATTCAAACAGTGAAAATAGATTTTATTAAACACAATAATTTAATTGAGATTGAATCATTAAAAGAAAATCAAAAGTAAAATAAAACGAAACCCATAAAATTCAATGCAAATTTAAAACAAAACTCAAGACACCGACAATGAGAGTATTGGCGCTATAGAAAGTGGAAGACGTCGGGAGAGTTTGCGCTATGGAAGGTGGAAGATGGTAAGAAAGTTGGCGCTATGGAAGGTGGGAGACGACGAGGGTGTTTGAGCTATGGAAGGTGGAAGACGATGGGAAAGTTGGCGCTATGCAAGTAGGAAGAAAAGGGGAAGGTTGGCGTTATGTAGAGTGAGTGGAAGAGAGAAGAAAATGAAAAAATAAAAACAGGTAATGCTCTAGAGCAAAAGACATTTGAAAGACAATGCTAATTAACGATGGAAGTTAAAATAAACGGCATTGTCCGTTTTTGGCTTTTACTTTCTTTTCGATACATTGTTTTCCTTCCGTATTTTTTGTGTGAACTGTGTTGGTACTTTTCTTTTTTATATAACGAAAGAGAATATACCACAACATCAACATCATCAATTTATCAATTTACAACAACTGCATCTAGACAAACAATAATTAAACCAAAGAAAATAAAATAGTATCATCAGCGAAAACAAGGAAGAAAATAAAAATTATACCTTACAACAAAAAACACCTACATCACTAAAATTTGAGATAGTGGTTACAAACTAATGTAACATCATCGAAAGAACAGCATTAACAGCAACTCTGTCGAAGAACAAGGGAAAATCAGTAACAACATGTACATGAATAACACCACCACCACCACCAAAACCATTCCACCAACACCACATCAAGAACAAGAGCAAGAACAATAACAAAAACATTTTACATCGATCTACGACAAGAGAAGCAGCAACAAGAACTACTACAATAAGAGTACAACAATGAAGGAAAAATCTTTAAGTTAACAATAAAACGAAGCCATAGGAATTTAAATAAAAACTGCAAGAATAATGAATAAAAGATAGTGGCAGAAAAATAAGTAAAATTTGATTTGTGAAAATAACTTTAGAGGAACAAAGGAGAAAATTTCAATCAAATTTTAGTTCTTCGGACGGCATTCTCGTTAGTAATGTTGCAGTGATGTGTAATAGGGGTGTGCGGTGTTAGGAGTGTCATTTATGATGGATTTCTGGGTCGCTACTGCATTGTTTCTTGGATAACTTCAATGGAAATCGCTGAGAAATGGAAGAAAAAAGTGTAGCCAAAAAAAAAAAAAAAAGAAATCAACTGAAAAACAATAACAATTATTCCAAAACAAAATCATTGTGAAAAACCTTGCTTTTGTTTCGGCAGAATTCAATAAAATTGTTTATTTATTGCATGTTCAAACTAGCTTGCTACCTTATGTTAAGTTATTTTTGTGCAGGAAAAATTTCTTTGGTTAAAATTGAAATATCTATTGCAAAATATAACAATTGTGCATTAGAGTGCATCCATCATATTTTGACTTTCTGCCGTTATTTTTACTATAGTTGAATCTCTATTTCATAACATTGGTTTTTCAAATGCATGAAACCCGCTATTGTTGCACGCTGAGGCTAGAGTGTGTTTGTGCATGTGCACGTGTCTGTGTCTACCTATGTTGTACGTGCATGTGTTAGTGTGCCTATGTTTCCTTCTAATGTTTTCGTCTGAATTCACACCTCACAGTACATATATTTACATACGTCTGTTTCTGTGTATGTATGCGTTTGATATGCAAGAATATATGTTGTGGCAGTTTTTCGTATAATAGTTGTGCTATTTCAATTATTAATTATCATTTTAATTTTTCAAGTTAAATCTATTTATGCAAATGTTTACGTAAGCATATGTTTGCATGTGCCAATACGTAAGCGTCTCTTTTTATTTGCATGTCCAATCCCTGCTTCCTCCGCTTCTCATGTTTTGTGAGTGCGTGTGTAAGTATATATATATATATATACTTTGATACTTTGATAGGTTTCGGCCATTATTGGCCCAGGCCATGTCTAACTTAATAGCACCATATATATATATATTTTTTATTAAATATTTAACTTATAACTAGATCTCAAAAAGTATAAAATGAATGATAAATATATAATATGGTGAGTAAAACCACTACGTACGTTTCATGGCTAAAATTGAATTCGAAAAAAAATTATTTATATATATATATATATATATATAATATAATATATATATATAATTTTTTATTTATATATTGGTTTATGTCTATCACTGTTTGGGTTGCATAATAGTGGTTTATCTCTAATTTATATTTTATATATATATATATGTATTTATATGTGTATGCTTGTGTTTTTCTCATGTATTTGTATGCAATACATAAGAAAGATAATCAATATACTTTGCGCCTAATGGAAAATATATTACATATATATTTATAGTAGATTCGCATCAAAAAGGTTAATATAAACTAACTTGGAAATGGATACTTGGCGTTCATCTTTCACTGTTTTCTATCTGCCTCTCTCTCTCTCTCTCCCTATTTCTCTTATCTCTCTCTCCTTGCTCACGCGTGACCATCGTCCCACTTCCTTTTCCTCACGTGACCATTTTTGTTTTCCTACAGGACGTCCTAAAGACTGGACGACTTCTATCTCTCTCTTCTATGTTTTCTGTTTTCAAAGAAAATATTCCTCCAGCGTTTGCTATTTTGCCCTTGTTCTGGTCTAACGACCCAACATGTTTGGTTTCCTTGTATGCCTCCACTGTCCTGTTTGATTACTCAATTTATTTGGTTTCGTAGTTCATGTTGTTTGGTGTTGGTGACGTCCTATCCCCATATATGGATTTATATATATATAAGTTATTTATTATATGCTTATTTATTTTTTTCTCTTTTCTTTTACTTGATTCAGTTATTTGATTGCGGCGATGTTGGAGCACCGCCTTTAGTCGAATAAATCAACCCCAGGACTTATTCTTTGCAAGCCTAGTATTTATGCTATCGGTCTCTTTTGCCGAACCACTAAATTACGGGGGTGCAAACACCAACATCGGAGGTCAAACGATGGAGAGGGGAGAAATACACACATACACACACACACACACACACACACAGACAGACACACACACACACACACAAATATATATACGACGGTCTTCCTTCCGTTTCCGCCTGCCACATCCACTCACAAACCTTTGATTAGTCCGAAGTTATAATAGAAGGCACTTGTCCGAGCTGCCACGCAGTGGAACTGAAATCGGAACCATGTGGTTTGGAAGCAAGCTTCTTACCACGCAGCTTATATGTGTGTGTGTAAATACACGCATGCATCAATATATATATATATATGTATGTGTGTGTGTTTGTATATATATATATATATATATATATATCGAAGGCAATATTTTTATCCAACACATTGTGTTGGATATTAAGTATTACAAAGTTAAATGACGGTGACGTAATGCTTGCTGGTAAATAGAATCAGGCCTGATACATATTAAAATAAATAATTATCCCGCGGACTTTGTCCCCGATAAAGACTCCGGACTGGAGATTCAAATCTTTTGAGCACTACAACGTGTCTTCTTTATTGAGCACATCTAGACTTCACCTGATGACTGTGCATATGTGTGATTGTGTGCGCGTGTGCGCGCGTTCTTCATGTTTAGAATTCAGACCGAAGTTTCGATGAATCATGTGATGTACTTATTAACATAAGTCTTGAAAGTAGACGCTTGTGGTTTAATTTTAGTGGGCGTGGCTTATGTTATTATTATTATTATTATTATTATTATTATTATTATTATTATTATTATTATTATTATTATCATATTGATAACTTACGTTTATTGGGTGCATTTAAATCTCAATTTCGTATGTTATGGAACTTACAGTCAAGTTTGGAATTCATCTTTGAAGGATATTCCAATACCATCTAGGATTTGTTATTTATGTTTTGGTTTATGTCTATCACTGTTTCAGTTGCATAATAGTGGTTTTATCTCTATTTTATATTTTATATATTTATATTGTGAAATTTGATTTAATACTAAATTGAATTTTTTCCTGTAAGTTTGGAGTTATAATCCCTAATATTATATATATATATATATATATATATATATATATATATATATATCTACCTGTCCCTCAGTCTGACTGATAGCTGCATGCCCGTTTCTTGATATCTATACATGCGTGTGTGTGTGTGCGCGCGCGCGCGCGTGTGTGTGTGTGCGTGCGTGTGTGTGTGTGCGTGTGTGTGTGTGCGCGTGTGTGTGTGTGTGAATTTTCACCCCTGCAAATTCTGTTTTAGAGCAATTTTGGATTTCATTATCTTGAATAATCCTTTATTTCGAATGTAATTTTGAGGGTGATTCAGTTTCTGTTTGTGGCAGGTTAGATGACAACGTATAGACTCTCACATTACCTCGTCGAACCCTTGGTTCTATCAAGCCCTTTTGCCCTATAGAAATCGGCATGAGCTAATGTCTATAGTTGAAGTTTTCTAATTTCCAATTAAATGAGCCAACTTTAAGCGAAACCAAAATTGCATGTTCATATAACATTGCAATAGTTTTGTTGTATTTGTAACTGTTTATAATTTAATAGAAATAAATACCAAGTGCGGCATTCATGACATTTTAAAAAGTTTCCGCATTAATACAATTATTGTGATTGAGGTTCAGCTACACTTCTTAATAGAGTACCGGATTAAATATCCGACAAGCTTAGGACCGGAAGTGGACCGGATTTCTGGATTTCCCGGTTTCCTAGAGAGAGCCTAAATGTAGTCGTTAAATGTAAAATAAATTATGAAATTTAACGGACTAAATTGCATTTAACAGATTTAAATTATTACATTTCTAAAACAGGGGCTGTTTGATATATATTAATGCACTTAAATTCTTGAAATTCATTATTCAATACCAGGTACAGAGTATGTTTATAAAATGAAAATTGAACGAAGAAAAGTAAAGGATATGACTTTATTTAATAGACACGGGTACACATTAATACTCTTCTAAAGCTGAGAATATTCAAACTTTATTAATCCATATTAAAAATAAAGATTACAACTATTTGAAATACACCACATGAAAATTAAGAAACTTCCAAAGCAGAGTCTGTTTACTTATTACAGGTTAAAGTATAATGTTCGACATTTTACAGTATCCCCAGCTTTATCGAAACCGCATAAATACTTCGTTAGAGTATAAATGGTTATGAAGTCATGGGCTAAGACTCCCTGTTAGAATATTAATGGAAAACATTCTTACACATATTAATTTTGCAAATTTACTAAATACCCACTGATGAAGGGGCAAAATATTCCGAAATATGGCATACACACCCATTAGCCATTTTTTCGTCTTCGATCGGATTGTTTGTTTAAATCTAATATCTCAGATACGAAACGTCGTAACAAAATTCGCTGCCAGCTATAATGTTTATAAAATATCTGTAGAAATACCCTTAATAAGTGATGTTAGAAGAATGTATTTCTAAGGAGCAAGAAATGACAAGCGTTTCGAAGGCAGATGGCGAGAATTAATAGGTTTGCTAGTTAAGAAGACTGTGAGGGAGATGTGTATGTATATTTGATTGTATACACAATCGATAAAAAAAATATGTTTCTGATATAGTAGACGGTATAGAAATAGATAACAGCATGTCTTTGACTGTTATTTTGTATCAGTTAAGATTGATGAAGAAGATCACATTAATGCTTATGAATGCAAGAAAAATAAAAAAAAATATTTTTACACTGTGTGGTAAGTAGCTTCCTTACGAACCACATAGTTCCGGGTTCAGTCCCACTGCGTGGCACCTTGGGCTAATGTTTTCTACTATAACCTCGGGCCAACCAAAGCCTTGTGTGTGGATTTGGTAGACGGAAACTGAAAAGAAGCTCGTCGTATATATGTATATGTATATATATATATACAGATATATATATATAATATATATATATATATATCTACCTGTCCCTCAGTCTGACTGATAGCTGCATGCCCGTTTCTTGATATCTATACATGCGTGTGTGTGTGTGTGTGTGCGCGCGCGCGCGTGTGTGTGTGTGTGTGCGTGCGTGTGTGTGTGTGTGTGCGTGTGTGTGTGTGCGCGTGGTGTGTGTGTGTGAATTTTCACCCCTGCAAATTCTGTTTTAGAGCAATTTTGGATTTCATTATCTTGAATAATCCTTATTTCGAATGTAATTTTGAGGGTGATTCAGTTTCTGTTTGTGGCAGGTTAGATGACAACGTATAGACTCTCACATTACCTCGTCGAACCCTTGGTTCTATCAAGCCCTTTTGCCCTATAGAAATCGGCATGAGCTAATGTCTATAGTTGAAGTTTTCTAATTCCAATTAAATGAGCCAACTTTAAGCGAAACCAAAATTGCATGTTCATATAACATTGCAATAGTTTTGTTGTATTTGTAACTGTTTATAATTTAATAGAAATAAATACCAAGTGCGGCATTCATGACATTTTAAAAAGTTTCCGCATTAATACAATTATTGTGATTGAGGTTCAGCTACACTTCTTAATAGAGTACCGGATTAAATATCCGACAAGCTTAGGACCGGAAGTGGACCGGATTTCTGGATTTCCCGGTTTCCTAGAGAGAGCCTAAATGTAGTCGTTAAATGTAAAATAAATTATGAAATTTAACGGACTAAATTGCATTTAACAGATTTAAATTATTACATTTCTAAAACAGGGGCTGTTTGATATATATTAATGCACTTAAATTCTTGAAATTCATTATTCAATACCAGGTACAGAGTATGTTTATAAAATGAAAATTGAACGAAGAAAAGTAAAGGATATGACTTTATTTAATAGACACGGGTACACATTAATACTCTTCTAAAGCTGAGAATATTCAAACTTTATTAATCCATATTAAAAATAAAGATTACAACTATTTGAAATACACCACATGAAAATTAAGAAACTTCCAAAGCAGAGTCTGTTTACTTATTACAGGTTAAAGTATAATGTTCGACATTTTACAGTATCCCCAGCTTTATCGAAACCGCATAAATACTTCGTTAGAGTATAAATGGTTATGAAGTCATGGGCTAAGACTCCCTGTTAGAATATTAATGGAAAACATTCTTACACATATTAATTTTGCAAATTTACTAAATACCACTGATGAAGGGGCAAAATATTCCGAAA
Organism: Octopus sinensis; assembly: GCF_006345805.1. Classification (NCBI taxonomy): domain Eukaryota; kingdom Metazoa; phylum Mollusca; class Cephalopoda; order Octopoda; family Octopodidae; genus Octopus; species Octopus sinensis. The sequence goes on along the minus strand of NC_043004.1, from coordinate 99,817,267 downwards.
TATGGCATACACACCCATTAGCCATTTTTTCGTCTTCGATCGGATTGTTTGTTTAAATCTAATATCTCAGATACGAAACGTCGTAACAAAATTCGCTGCCAGCTATAATGTTTATAAAATATCTGTAGAAATACCCTTAATAAGTGATGTTAGAAGAATGTATTTCTAAGGAGCAAGAAATGACAAGCGTTTCGAAGGCAGATGGCGAGAATTAATAGGTTTGCTAGTTAAGAAGACTGTGAGGGAGATGTGTATGTATATTTGATTGTATACACAATCGATAAAAAAAATATGTTTCTGATATAGTAGACGGTATAGAAATAGATAACAGCATGTCTTTGACTGTTATTTTGTATCAGCTTGAGTTAATCAGTTAAGATTGATGAAGAAGATCACATTAATGCTTATGAATGCAAGAAAAATAAAAAAAAATATTTTTACACACTGTGTGGTAAGTAGCTTCCTTACGAACCACATAGTTCCGGGTTCAGTCCCACTGCGTGGCACCTTGGGCTAATGTTTTCTACTATAACCTCGGGCCAACCAAAGCCTTGTGTGTGGATTTGGTAGACGGAAACTGAAAAGAAGCTCGTCGTATATATGTATATGTATATATATATATACAGATATATATATATATATATATATATATATATATAAAGTTCAACAAAACCTGTTACTCAGAGTAACAGGTTTTGTTGAATTTTCTGCTGCTTTAAATAAAACATATTACTCTATCACTGGTATTTGAGTACTCTTTTTTCCACCTGTTTCACATTTATGTGTTTACTCCGGTATATATATATATATATATATATATATATATATATTATATATATATATATATATATATATACGCAAATAGTGAGCGGTGTTCCGCAGGGCACTGTTTTGGGACCACTACTGTTCATAATGGCCCTCTCAGACATGCCCTCAGCCACGCAGAGAGCCACGATCACAAGTTATGCAGATGATACAAAAGTTTCACAGGCAATACAGAACCCTGAGGACACTAAACGCCTGCAATGTGAGCTGGACAAAATATACAAGTGGGCTGAAAAGAATAGCATGCAGTTCAATGCTGAAAAGTTTCAAGCTTTATGCTATCAGCATGCAAAACTAAATGCAATACCCAATGAATACACTGGACCCGGAGGATTGCAATCCCAGAGGCACAATCAGTGCGTGACCTAGGTATTTACATGAGTGATGACGCAACCTTTCGTGTACATGTTGCTAAATTGGCAATGAAATGTAGACGACTGGCCGGATGGATTCTTAGAACCTTTAGAACAAGAGAACAAGAAACCATGATGGTCCTTTGGAGGACACTCGTCCTAAGCCACTTTAACTATTGCTCTCAGCTATAGTCACCATCCAGTGTCAAGCTGATCACAGAACTTGAGGCGATCCAACGTAGCTACACGAAGAAGATAGCCTCTGTGCAGCATATAAGCTACTGGGAAAGACCCAAGAGATTAAAACTCTATTCCTTGGAGCGTAGGCGAGAAAGATATGCCATAATATACATCTGGAAGATCCTGGAAGGACTTGTCCCAAACTTTGGCATCGAAAGTTATACAAATGCCAGAACTGGGCGCCACTGCGTGGTGCCAAGGACTCCAAATTTGCCATCAAGATGTAGGACAATATCCTCCCGAAGAACCTAAGAGACCTGCATGGGGTGGATGCAGATGTCTTTAAAATGAAACTGGATCTCTTCTTGTCAGGTATCCCAGATGAACCAACTTCACGGCAGGAGGTGCAGATGAGGGCAGCTGCATCGAACTCTCTCATGCACCAAATGGCAGTTGCTAAAAAGCATTCGTGAAGTAAAACCATGTAGCAACACAAAATGGCGGTGTCCCAGCATGGCCACATCTCGTGAGCTGAAACTAGAATCAATGAATCAATGAATCAATCAATCAATATGTATGTATGTGTGTGTATATGTTTGTGCGTCTGTGTTTGTCCCCTAAGATCGCTTGACAACCGATGCTAGTGTGTTTACGTCCCCGTGACGTAGCGGTTCGGCAAAAGGGAACGATAGAATAAGTACTAGGCTTACAAAGAATAAGTCTTGGGGTCTATCTGCTCGACGGAAGGTGGTGCTCCAGCATGGCCGCAGTCTGATGACTGAAACCAGTAAAAGAGTAAAAAGAAGGTATACAAGTAATGAATTCTGTTACGAAGACCCCATTCTGGAGCTGTATGTTTTGAAGAACATTTGCGTTGATCACTATTGCTCCTTTAGAGAAAGGTGAGCTGCACTTATGTTACTCTTGTGCTTTGTAGAGTGTAACCTTTGTTGAAGCAGAAAGTAGTCTATATGTGTCAGTTCACCTTGATGTTAAATAAAATCTAAAGCTTTTGGAATAAAACCTGTAATAACCTAGAATTCTATTTAGTATGTGATTTATTTCACATCTACTTAATACAATAAATCTGGAACTAAGTACTGATTTTCAATAATATTTTGGTGATAAACTGTTTGCCTGCTTCACAGTATATGGGCAATACCATTCTTTCTCATAGAGAGTAATAAAACTACAGTTTATTTTTAAAATTTACCGAAATTCAAGTAAATCAATTGTGGAAGTCTTTGGCATTAAGCTTACGTTCTATTTGCATCAATAAAACAGAAAAATAGAAAAATGGCCATTGCCAGATAATGAAATACTTTGGAAGAATATTAAACTACAGCAAATATCTTTAGAAAATAGCCATAAAATTGAAACAAAAAAGATTAAAAAGATGGATTAGCCAAAATATATGACATGTTATTCAAATACTTCAAATAGAATTATTTCGAATTGTTAGTTTTAGCCATCCGTAAGACAGATTCGGAAATTTTAAAAACAATCCTTTGCTATTTTTAATTTCTAGCTTATGTTTATTTATTTCATCAACTAAATGAGTTCAGGTTTTATCAAATGATCTTATTTTCAGCATACAATGAATGAGGCTTCATTCATTTGTCATTCTTTTGAATAGTAAACTGACTGAAGGAGAATCTCTTTGCATAGCATGTAATAAATTTGAATTTTATTCACCAACGTTCTTCTATTTTTTCTTTTGTATCAATTACAATAAAGTTCATTTAGATGCATGCTTGTATCTTGAATTGGAGCGTGTATATGTGTACAATTGTGTATAAATTTTGTGTATGTGTGTGCAATGCGTGTATATTCAAACGAATATATAATTTGAAAAATGCCTCTGTTTATGTAGTTAGCTGTGTATCTGTGTTTGAGGATTTGTTTTTACGCTTTTTAAATATTTAAATATAACAAGTATATGCATTCCTTTATCTATGTATGTGTTATGCACATATATGAGCGTATGTGAATGTGTATGGTTTATATTCATATAAATAGATTAATACAACAAAAAGAATTCTAGCGTATATACGTCTATAAATTTTGAATGTTTATGTGTATGTACATATATTAGAATATGGAGGCATATAAGAAAGTATCATTTTATCAGTACGTGAGGTTACGCAAGTAGATGTGTGTGTATGTGTGCATAGGAGGTTTTTTACGGCTTTTATGAACACATAAATATAAAAATACGTGCGAATGTGTTTACCTCTATATGTGTTTACATAGATACACACAAACAGGTGAATAAAATAAATAGATTTGTTGAAACTACGCACACTCATATATATATATACATATATATATATATATATGAGAGGCAGGATAGAAAGAGTCTTGCACACTCAAAGACGAACACATACACATACACACATATTTATATGAATAATTGCGTGTATATGCAGGCTTGTTTATTAATAAATATGTACACGTATGTCTGTGCTTGAGTTTATTTTGTGATTCATCTATTCCTTTCTATATGAAGTTAATGGAGAACAAAAAAGGGAAGGTTACAGATAACTGAATTAAGGTGTCCTTCATTATTTTTTTTCTTTTGACGCCTCAATATAATTATAGCTACACAATACATCCTCATGAATATAACGATAAAAACCAAGCTGTGTCTACCAACATAATACAACACTGAAACTAGCCAAAATTTGATATGAATATTATATGAAACCTAAAATCAAAACCGTGGAAACAATAGGGCTCTGACCTTTCATCGAGGATTAACAATGCAATACCTATAGCATTTAGTAAACACGTTAGCAGTCTTCACTGCTGGAGCAACAGAGCCGAAAAAATACCGCCAGACATACGTTAATAGCTACTTAAAAAATACAATAACAGAATCCACCCGCCTTAAATAATAAAAAAAAAATAACTGACCAAGTTCCATGTTCTGTTGTGTTGCGAAGAACAACGTTAATGAGCACACGGTAGGCGGTCACAGACGTGAGAAAAGCCAGCAGGGCCGATGAGACCAGAGATCGAAGGCCAAGGCTGCCGTATTTGGTTGGTAAGGAAGCCTCTTGACATCCAGTGTCGTAGAACCTCACGTTGCATATCTCTTCGCCGGTCCGTTGGATAAAGGTGCCGAGATCCGTGAGGAAAGATACGTGGTTGTTCTAAAACAAATCTTTTATTATGCCATCGACTGCGTCAAAGTTACATCAAATATTATCACATTTTCATCAGGAACGATATGGAAATTGAAAGCACTACAATCATTTCTACAGGGATATCATAAGGTGTACTACAATCTCTATGAATACATTCTTTTGGCACAAGGCCAGCAATTTTAGAGCGGGTGTAAGTCGATTGCATCGACCCAAGTACTTAATTGGTACTTATACCGATCAAGGCGGCGAGCTGGTAGAAACGTTAGCACGCCGGGCGAAATGCGTAGCCGTATTTCGTCTGCCGTTACGTTCTGAGTTCAAATTCCGCCGAGGTCGACTTTGCCTTTCATCCTTTCGGGGTCGATAAATTAAGTACCAGTTACGCACTGGGGCCGATGTAATCGACTTAATCCGTTTGTCTGTCCTTGTTTGTCCCCTCTGTGTTTAGCCCCTTGTGGGTAGTAAAGAAATAGGTACTTATACCGACCCCGAAAGGATGAAAATCGAAGTCGACCTCGGTGGAATTTGAACTCAGAATCTGAAGTGGGACAAAATGCCGTCACGCATTTCGCCCGGTGTGCTACAGGTTCTGCCAGCTTGCCGCCTTACGGTAAGTGTATATGATCAATTTAAAATGTATCAACCCAGTAGAACGGATTCAGAGAAACTCGAGTATGAACCAATATTAATACTTTCCGAAAATAAAATTTATAATCAACTGAAGAGATAACATTTAGAAAATTCAAAGCAGAATGGGGGAAAGACAAACACAACCGGTTTAACGGGGTTTAATTTTAATAGAGCTGTGCGAGTATATAATGACACGACGAGCTATTATCAAGATTTAACTAACGCATGCAACTTTCAACACGCACACATATACGCACACACATGCACACACATGCACACATACATATATTTCTTTATACTACCCACCAGTGGGTAAACACAGAGGGGACAAACAAGGACAGACAAAGTGAGTAACTGGTACTTAGTTTATCGACCCCGAAAGAATGAAAGGCAAATTTGACCTCGGCGGAATTTGACCTCGGAACGTAACAACAGACGAAATACGGCTACGCATTTCGCCCGGCGTGCTAACGTTTCTGTCAGACAGACAGATGCATGCACAAACATACACACACTCTTAGACAGACAGACGCGCACACACATACACACACACACACACACACACACACACACACACACACACACACAATCACCAGGGAAACGCATTTTAACTAGACTTCTAATGACATCAAGCTAATCTATGATCACCCGCTGTACAAAAATTTAAGCTCAATAAAACTAGTGTACTGTATAGGCATGGATGTAGACACATAACGATATATTTATGCGATGAAGGTTAAGCAGGTCGAAACTTTGAAGTCACTGTCAACACTATTCTTGTTACAGAATTATAAATATGTACTCTACAAAAAAAAGTATGAAATAATGCTGCAGTTGAAAGTAAAGTAGATTTATAATATCACAACATAAAACGATAATAGGTAT
>NC_043004.1:99776245-99801245 GCF_006345805.1 Octopus sinensis | reverse complement strand
CGGCAAAGGTGACAGACAGCTCTCATAAAACCAAACACCCTGCCGAATAGGATAAAAAGGAAAATAAAAGTACAAATCAAAAATATATAAAAGAATTCACCCTGAAAATATAAATAAAAATAAATGGAAATAAAAATCTATACAAAATGATTGTAAAGGCAGATAAAAAGTAAAGCAAAAGAAAATAAAACAAAACAAAAACACAAGAACGTATAACGACCTCTGCAGAAAAATAAAAAGAAGAAAGATATTAACACCAGCTAAAAATTACTAATGAAAAGAGAGAGAAATAGGAGAGAGAGAGTGAATGGATGGTGACTGATTGAATAAATGAGTGAGTGAGTTAGAGACTGAGTGAGTGAGTGAGATAAAGATTAGAGTGATAGAGAGAAAGTGTAACAAGAGCGCCATAACAGTGTTGTATCTGCTAACCTGTCAATGACCAGCACTGGTGATGCATCGAGTAGTCACCATGAACGTAATCAATTCCGCAACTCCCCATTTACCAGATGCAATCCACAGCGTATGTCAATGCATTAATGTAGAAAGTTTATCGGCTTTTGCCTTTTATATTTCTTTCTTCTTTTTCTTTTTGTTTTGTCAGTTTCCAAGCTTTAATATATTGTGATTTAGTGTTGGTGTTATTTCTTATTCGTATTTTTTGTTTTTCTTTTATTGCTTTAGCCATACATGCAGTCTTTCTTTCTCTTGTACTTTTTTTTATTTATTCATTGTTTCTGTCTGCCGCACTGTCTTCCAATTTCTCTCCCTTTTTCTCTGCGTCTCTCTTTCTCTTTCATAGTCTTCAATTTGTATGTATGGCTGCGTAAATTACCCCGAGTTTGAAACCCTTCTCTGCTTCTTTGTTTATCTTTCTCTCTGTCTCCCAATAGATCTATCTATCTATCTATCTATCTATCTATCTATCTATCTATCTATCTATCTATCTATCTATCTATCTATCTATCTATCTATCTATCTATCTATTCATCTCTCTATCTATCTATCTATCTATCTGTCTATCCATCTACCTATCTATCTATCTATCTATCTATCTATCTATCTATCTATCTATCTATCTATCTATCTATCTATCTATCTATCTATCTATCTATCCAATTAACTGTCTAACAATCTAGGTTACTATTTAACTGCGTGTGTTTCCCGTTTAAATGTATACATGTATCACTTTGTCACACTGCTTATGTTTCTTGCTATATGTTCCTTTAAATTCTGTCTGTATCAATCTGTTCCCTTCGTCACTATATACCTCTATCTCTCCCACATGTCCTCTTACTATGTATCGACATTTCCATTCCTACAGTGTTTGCCCCTCCATCGTTTTTTCCAATCATGTTTTCTACTTTTATCTCCCCTATACCTCTGTTCTTCCCTGCCATGCCAACATAAAGACAAATTGGATCGTTGAATGTGATCGATTCCTAATATCACCCTCTCCATCCTTGAACAATAATACCGCTAGCTCTGTAAAATAACTAGCAAGTAGCGTCTACAATATCAAGGAGCCAATAACAGACCCTTTACGCAGCCATTCTACCTGGTCAAAATAGCAGCTAAATCTTCCAAAAATCACACTCAGCTCTCTTTAAAATACGAAGATTACGTTTAATGTTGTAGGCTTCTAATAGTTGGAACAGGAATCCTATACAACTGAAAATCAAGAGCTAAACAACAATGTTGACCAAATTGAATCACTCATGCAATATTTGTTCCAACATACTTACATCATTATTAATATTCTCTTCTACTCTACGCACAAGGCCCGACATTTCTGAGGAGGGTGAGGCAGTCGATTAGATCGACCCCAGTATGCAACTGGTACGTAATTTATCGACTCCGAAAGGATGAAAAGCAAAGTCGACCTCGGCAGAATTTGAACTCAGAACGTAAAGGCAGACGAAATACGGCTACGCATTTCACCCCGAGTGCTAACGTTTCTGCCAGCTCGCCGCCTTACATCATTATTAATATTAGCATTAAAGGCGTCGAGCTGGCAGAAGCGTTAGCACGCTGGGCGGAATGCTTAGCGTTATTTTGTCTACCGCTACGTTCTGAGTTCAAATTCCGCCGAGGTCAACTTTGCCTTTCATCCTTACGGGGTCGATAAATTAAGTACCAGTTACGCACTGGGGTCGATGTAATCGACTTAATCCGTTTGTCTGTCCTTGTTTGTCCTCTCTGTGTTTAGCCCCTTGTGGGTAGTAAAGTAATAGGTATTTAGTCTGCTGTTACGTTCTGAGTTCAAATTCCGCCGAGGTCGACTTTGCCTTTCATCCTTTCGGAGTCGATAAAAAAAGTACCACTTACGCACTGGGGTCGATATAATCGACTTAATCCCTGTCTCTCCTTGTTTGTCCCATCTATGTTTAGCCCCCTGTGGGCAATAAAGAAATAAATTATTAATATTGGCATCGCCCTGAGTCAACAAAGCACTAACTAATTGGCATCACAGTCTGTATGAAATAAAGGCCTAGCCTGCCTGAAATCCTACCACCTAAAGTAGCAAGTGCACCCTTGATAATATGGTGCCAGATACAATATATAAAGATATATATATATATAATTGAAAGTAGGGCTGCTTAATAATGGATAACCTAGAAACAGCAATAACATGGACGGCAAAACAGGAAGACCAACACATCAAGAGAGCCTGTTATAATTAACAACCAAACATCCCTGAAATCACAGTACCAATATTAATGATGTGAAAAATTATGGGAGAATCTCTCATCATGAGCTCGCTAAACCAGGATTTATGTAGTGCTAGACAGCAGCAACAACGTTATTGCTGATACCAAATCTTCCGGTCATAGACAGCATCTCAGAAAGATGGGGAAAAAAAAAAAAATTTTTTAAACCCAAAATGTAAAAGAAAAAATTCAAGCACTGATGACGAAACGAGCCTTAAAGTCATCGCTGGATTTACTAGCAAACAGTAGCCATTTATCTCTCAGATTATTCATCACCGCCTGAATATACAGTGTGTGAATAAACGACAGATAGGTCATGACTTGAATGCTTCCTGTCTGTGCTGACCTGCGAATAAAGAATAAATTATGCAGCGAGGATAGACTTTGTTGTTGCTTGATATTCTAAAAATAACAGCCAAATATACATCCCTCAATATCTTATTAAAGAAGGAACATATAGGACAATACCAGAGAAACCTTTTTCAAGTAAAGCTCTCTCTCTCTCTCTCTCTTCACCTTCCAGCATTCTCTTCACCTTACCACCTCTCTCCCACCTCTGTTTCACTCCCCCACTCTCTCTCTCGTCCTCTTTTTCTTCTCCTCTCTCTCTTCTATCTCTCTCTCTCTCTCTCTCTCTTTCTCTCTCTCCTGTCATCTGTTAGAGGCGTTTTTTTAACTGACTTTTGACCCAGCTATCTATCTATCTATCTATCTATCTATCTATCTATCTATCTATCTATCTATCTATCTATCTATCTATCCATCTATCCATCTATCTATCTATCAATCTATCTATCTATCTACCTACCTAGCTCTCTCTCTCTCTGTATCTATCTATCTGTCTATCTATCTATCTATCTATCTATCTATCTATCTATCTATCTATCTATCTATCCATCTATCTATCCATCTATCTATCTATCTATCTATCTATCTATCTATCTATCTATCTATCTATCTATCTATCTATCTATCTATCTATCTAGGTTCATTTCTATATTGCTTAACCATATTATAAAGGGAATCTCCCATGACCATCCTCAGCTCGTCAGTGAGTGGTGAGGATGCAGATGTCGGGTGCTTCGTTCTTCTTTCTCCTTTTGTCCATACAACTACCTTCCTACGTTCTTTGCTTCTCTTTCCAGTCCAACTCTCTCTCTTCTCATTTTATTCATTCATATCTTCATTACCTGCCCATTCTCTGTTCATTACATGCCCATTCTCTCTTCATTACCTGCCGTTTGTCGCCCATTCCTTTCTCACTCGGCTCTTTCTGTTTCTTCGACTCTCTTTTATTTTTCATTTGTTTTCTTCCACTACCACTACATCATACCATACCTTAAAGATAGATCAAACTTCACAAAGTTATCCTTCATAGGCGCAGACGTGGCTGTCGGGTAAAAAGCTTGCTTCTGAACCACATGGTCCGAGCTCAATCCCATGGCGTGGCACCATGAGCAGGTGTCTTCTACTTTATCCTCGGGCCAACCAAAGCCTTATGAGTGAATTTGGTAGACGGAAACTGAAAGAAACACGTCGTATATATATATATATATATATATGTGTGTGTGTGTGTGTGTGTTGTGAGGGTGTGTGTGTGTGTGTGCGTGCGCGCGCGCGTGTGTGTGTGTGTTTGTCTGTGTGTGTGTCTTTGCATCTGCGCTTGACCCTTGCACCACTGCTTGACAACCGGTGCCAGTGTGCTCGCGTTCCCGCAATTTAGCGCTTCAGCATAAGAGACCCATTGAATAAGTGTCAGGCTTAAAAATCATAAGTACTGGTACCTATTCATTCGATTACGTGTTCAAGGCAGTGCTCCAGCATGGCTGCAGTCTAATGACTGAAAGGAGAACTACTAAATAATCCCGGCTGCGAAATTTTTTTCCCTCGAGAGTTCCGGACCCCAGTTAATGAACTCATTTGCATACAGCCATGACCATGTCAAGTTAACAAACAGACTCTGCCAAGTATACCCAGGACGAAGAACGCTGTTGTAAGTCAACCGAGCGCAAAGTTATGCCTGATTTTAGGAGACAAGTAATTAGATAGATTTACATCTACACCTATTATCGGATTTTCTTAAGGCTCTATACGGTAAAGATGTGAATGGCAAAAATGTGGGTAGCGGGTGATGTGCTAGCAACCCTCTCCCCTTACTGTTTCATAAAGTAAACGATAAGACAAATAACTACGCAGAGGCAGCCATGGTTGAAACAAGAACAAGAACACTATCATTATCAAAAGAGAAAAGAAGCATGGTCAATCCTTACCCAAATGACCTTATCTTATCGCCAGTCACTTATCCGCTTTGATTGGCTGTATACAAATGAGTTCATAATTAGGGCCCAGAACTCTCGTGGGGAAAAAATTCGCGTCCCTTGACCATATGCATTTTAAATGAAGATCGATCTGCGAATAAGCAAAACAACTTAAACAAACCTTTGAGTTTCAACTTTCATTAACCTCTCCCTGATTATCTGCCCCCTCCGTCTTTCATTCTGTCTTCAACCTCACACTCTTTTCCATTTTACGACCACCGAGTTAACCTCGAATCTACTCTATGAATCATGCATCAACAATAAGATGTCCCACAACTATCTAAACTTAACTTGTTCTCTATGGAATGACAAATTAGATGCCAAACAGTGCTTAGAATACAGTGGTCAGATTCAGCATTTTTATGAAGCAATTTTTTCGTTCCTTCTACGTTCGCTTGTTTTGACAATCTTTTATGAAAGATATTTATGTTTGATTATATGCCCCTTTGTGTTGAGGGGGTTAAGACCCCACAGATATAGTAATGATCTATTTATTCATTGGTCATGAAATAAAAATATACTGGGCGGATTGCTGTGGCACTATTAAGCTGGAATCTTCTTCTTCTTCTTCTTTGCACAACTTCTAATGCTGGGGATGTACAACGGTGCCAGCTGTTCACTACCAGTGAATTAAGGTAACATCTCTTATTTTTCGAGCACATTCCGGAGTATTCCAGCAGTTCCAAGCAGTGCTGTTCTCTGCAAGTGCTCCACTCTTATTGCAGCCCCTATTTGTTCCCTCAGGTCTCCGACAGTTATTGGTACTACTACCACATTTTCCAGAGGCCACAAGCGCTTAACCTCCCAGGCTAACCTGTCATGCCTATCGACTTTTCTTTCTTCTTTATCACATACCTTGTTGTCAGCTGGGCATGCTATATCTATGATCCAGCATCGTTAGCTTTCTTTCTCAATTAATACTATGTCTGGCTTCCTATTCTCTATCTCCTGATCGCACCGAATCATAAAATCCCATAGGATCTTTGCATTATCATTTTCGATGATGCCTCCGGGTTTATGCCCGTACCAAGTTTTGCTCTGTCAATCCCATACTTGTTGCAAAGTGTCTAATGGACAATATTTGCTATATTGTCATGACATCTCATATTCCTTCTGGGCTAGTGGCGTACATTGACTGGTTAAATGCCATACGGTTTCACCATTTTGTCCACAAATTCTGCACTTATAACTTCTGATATGTTGTCTATTTTGTATTTGATGTAATTCCTTCTTAATGCTTTCTCTTGGGCAGCACAGATTAAAGCCTCCGTTTCCGATTTTCTATGACTGTCTTATATTCAACATATATGAAATTCTTCATGCATTCTTTTCTTTATCCAGCTACTTAAGTAATATGTAATGAACACCAAGAAATCCTGCGTACCATTTGTATAGCTATGCAATGTTAGGGACAGGCATCAATTAAATGGCAGTACCACCACAATAGCTATGAAATTTGATGTATATATATAGTGTAAGATTGACTACGAAATAGTGGACAGAACTGAGAGCATGTCCATCCACTTGGTTAACAATATTTAGTCGTCTTTACATTCTACGTTCAATCCACATTGATATCCGTCAGCTCTTCAAAATCAATAATACCCATATACGATGAGGTCTGTATTTGCATAGAGGCCTCATATTTTCTCGTGAACCGGATATGGAGCCGGTATTAGCATAGTATTCTAATATTTGCTCTTGGGCCGGATATGGCTTTCGGAGAGTTGGCTGCCTACCTTCGAGGTGGATGATGATGATGAGGGCAATGATGATGATGATGATGTCGACGACATCGACGATGGTGGTAATAATGATGTTGATTTTGGTGTTGATGCTTACCTTGATGATGAAATGCATTAGGATGATGACGACCGAAAATGACAATGAGGATGACGATAACAATAATGATAATAACGAAGATGATGATGATGATGATGATGATGATGATGATGATGATGATGATGATGAAGAGGATGATGATGATGAGGACAGTGAAGAGGGGGAACACGATGTCGACGTTGACGACGAGAGATGAGATGATGTTGATGCTGATTAATCATATTTTGAACGATTCTATAGAAACAACAAACCAAAATAATATTGAAATAATTTTTTTTTTTTAAATCATGCCTCACTCAACAGAGAACATTTCATACCGACATGTATATAACTCTACGAAACCTTCCACCACCACCGTGAAAATAAAATAAGAATTAAAAACAGATAATAAAACACACAGAAAAAAATAACAACAACCCAAAACAAACTTCATTCCCAAACCCATACACACACCGAATTCTTTTTCTTTTCTCTTTTTGCACAAAAGAACGAAATATATATTTAAAAAACAAACAAGAGGATTCCATTATCTAATGTAGAAAATCAATGAAATTTCTAAACCAATTTTAAGAATAAATTTTCAAGGTTCGTATACATACATATGCGCACATAAATATACGCATATTTACACAGACATACGCACGCGCAAACACACGCATGTATATTATTTTATTTAACACGTTACTTTTTAGAAACATCGATAAGGTTTTTGTTGTATTTATAGTGTTTTTTTTACTTCTATTGTGTGTGTTTGTGTGTAGGTGTGTATGCGTGCGTTATCTTGTTTGCGATATTTATTTTAGTCTATCCACAAAACTATTTATGTTTTGCGTCGAGAATTTCCGTGAGGAAATAGAATTTAGGATATTACGGAGAATAACTTAGATTTGATTGAGTCGCTGCTGTTACTGCTGCATCAGTTGTTGTTGTTGTTACTGCACATGTACTTAGTTGTAATAGTTGTTGTTTGTGTTATTGTTGTTGTTGTGTTATCATTGTTATGTTGTGTGGTGCTTCATGCTCCATTATTTGATGTTATGCGGAAATGTTTAACTTACACATCTATAATGGGTAGAACGCTACGAACTAATGACATAGAATATAGGCAGTTGAGAACAAATATACACAAACATATATATGTGTGAATATATATATATATAGTATATATATATATATATATCTATATATATATATATAATATATATATATATATATATATATATATATATATATATATATAATATATATATATATATATGCATATATGCGTGTGAATATAAACACATATATAGATACACGATTTTCAAAATGTACGTTTATATACATACACACATATACAGACATACAGGCACGGATGCACATATACATGCTTACATACTTAGAAGCAAATGCATGTATATGCACCTTGTATATGTACACAAACATATTTATATAGAATTATATACGTGCGTGGGCGCGCGCGTGCATGAGTGTATGCGTGTGTGTGTGTGTGTGTGTGTGTGTGTGTGTGTTTAGAAATATCAAAATATTTTTAACTGTTTGGAATACATTTACTTTCCTGAAGAATTAATCTTTGAAGTAAACTAAGTGATGGAGACTAAATGTTTTGCATATAAATCTATATGAAAAAGTTTTGCTTACACATGCATAACATACATACATACATATATATACATATATATATATATACACATATATATATATACATATATATATTTATATATGTACACATATGTATATATATTTATGTATATACATATATGTATATTCTTACTCTTTACACTTTTACTCTTTTACTTGTTTCAGTCATTTGACTGCGGCCATGCTGGAGCTCAGCCTTTATTTGAGGAAATCGACCCCGAGACTTATTCTTTGTAAGCCTAGTACTTATTCTATCTGTCTCTTTTGCCGAACCGTTGGGTTACGGTGAGGTAAATATACCAGTATCGGTTGTCAAGCGATGTTGGTGGGGGGGGGGGCAAACAGACACACACAAACATACACACACATATATATACACATATACATATATACGACAGGCTTCTTTCAGTTTTCGTCTACCAAATCCACTCACAAGGTTTTGGTCAGCCCCAGGCTATAGCAAAAGGCACCTGCCGAAGGTGCCACGCAGTGGGACTGAACCAGGAATTATGTGGTTGGTAAGCAAGCTACTTACCATACGGACACTCCTGTGCCTATATATACATGTATATATATATATATACATATATATATATATATTATATATATATATATATAGATGCACGCACACACACACACACACACATATATATGTATATATATATATATATATATATATATATATATATATATATATATACATAGATAGATATATAGATAGATAGATAGATAGATAGATAGATAGATAGATAGATAGAAGATAGATAGATATATATATAGATAGATAGATAGATAGAAGATAGATAGATAGATAGATAGATAGATAGATAGATAAATGCATATGTCATCAGACACATACTCAATGTAGGTATATTGCTTGATCGCACTGGGCTGCGATTTAACCAATTTGAGATGATACCATTAAATCACCGAGTGTTAAAATACGTGAATGTCATAGTGAAAGAGAGGAGCGGCAACCTACCTCGAGCCCCATTCAAGAGCCATTGACTTCGCCTTGTCGACATTTTTGTAAACTACAAAAATGTCGAAACATTGATGTCCATCACTCCTTGTTGGGACTTGCGGTAAGTTGTCTTGCCTGTTTATGACAATGACTTTCCCGTGTTCTAAGGTCCGGTACTCTGAGTCTCCATCGAATCTGAACGTAGTCGACTGGTGAACAATCATAGCCCATAAACTGAGTATTTGCACTGGAAAATGTTTACAACAGTCGTGCTGTTTAAAATTCATATTTAAATCTATTAATGTAAACGTATATATATATACAGGTGCAGAAGTGACTGTGTGGTAAGTAGCTTGTTTACCAGCCACATGGTTCCGGGTTCAGTCCCACTGCGTGGCACCTTGGGCAAGTGTCTTCTACTATAGCCTCGGGCTTGTGAGTGGATTTGGTAGACGGAAACTGAAAGAAGCCCTTCACATATATGTATATATATATATATGCGTGTGTGTGTGATTGTGTGTCTGTGTTTGTTCCCCTAGCATTGCTTGACAGCCGATGCTGGTGTGTTTATGTCTCCTTTACTTAGCGATTCGGCAAAAGAGACCAATAGAATAAGTACTGGGCTTACAAAAAGAATAAGTCTTGGGGTCGGGTGTCTCGATTAAAAGGCGGTGCTCCAGCATGGCCGCGGTCAGATGACTGAAACAAGTAAAAGTGTATATATATATAATACAAAAATGGGACAAGAACTCAAAACATCCGGACAGTTAGGTAATACAAAAAAAGGACAACAAAATATCCAGACAAGGTAAACAAGGACGCATTATTCAGAATTTTCTATCATCGGTCGAATTCCAGATTACCTTTGCCTTTTCGGCTGGTTATACTCGAGATTGCTCCTATTTGGCCAGCCCCAAGGAAAAATAAGCTAAGCGTATTAGATTTCTTGGAAGAAAGCAGCGAATGTATACGAAAACAAGGAAAATAAGAGAAATGTTACACAAATACAAATGCAATTAACAGGACATAACAACATGTATCTTTGGATTAAGGACGAATTGAATTAAGCTGGCGTGTGTGGAAGTAAAGTCATACGACAGGGATGTAAGTTTTAACAGGGAGCAATACACATGTTGCACGGATGGTAGTGGAACAAAGAAAGAAAGGTCAGGCCTGGGGAGAGAAGAGAGAGAGTTAGAGTCAGAGGGATAGAAGAATTAAGGAGGGCGAGAAAAAATTGAAAGAAACAGTGAAGTGAAAGGGGAAGGAAGGTGTGCATGAAGAGAAGGTCAGGAAATGTGAGAGAAGGGAAACGAAAGAACGAAGAGTGGAATGAACGAAGTGTCAAAGGGCAGATAGAAAGAAGGAAAGAACGAAAGAATACAAAGAATAATAGAGTCGAACAAAATTTATTTATATATATACTTACATATAAGGGACCAACGTGTACGTACGCCGCTAGATTTCATATATAAAAAATACAAAAATGGGACAAAAATGCAAAACATCCAGACTCTTAGGTGATACAAATAAGAGACAACAAAATATCCAGACAGATGATACAAGGAAAACAATGACGGGTCATTCGAAGTTTTCAATCCTCAGATTATTTTTGCAATTTCCGCTGCAATTGGTCCAATATGGCCAGCCCCAAGGAAAAAAATGGTAATAGATGTTTTGCGTTCTTGACCAATTTTTGTATTTTACACACACACACACACACACACACACACACACACACACAAACACACACACACACACATATATATAAATTAGAGATAAAACCACTATTATGCAACTCAAACAATGATAGACATAAACCAAAACATAAATATCAAATAAAAAATATTTTTATAAAACATATAACTAGATCTCAAAAAGTATTAAAATAAATGATCATATATATATATATATATATTCATATATAGTTCATAGATGAGAATCAGATATTCTCTGTACAGAATACACTTAGTACTCAAGAGAATTGAACTTCAGCGGGTATAGAAATAAATGTAGGGATAAGCAAGTTTTACAGATCAATATATAAAGTTTTACTATATTAATACATGAAATACAAGAAATATATAAAGAAATAGTATATATGTTTACATATAAAAAAAGAGGACCGACTTACAGAGAATAGTGATGAAATAAAGGATTAGAGGCGTTGAAAAAATAATTTTTACAAATCCAAAGTTAGACCTTTTTGTATGAAAATATATATGCATTTTTTTGCATACATTTTTTGTATTTCATATATTAATATAGTGAAACTTTATATATTGATCTGTCTAAATTGATTGTCCCTACATTTTAAGTGTATATATATATATATATATATATATATATATATATATATATATATATACTTTATTTAAAAGCAGCAAAAATTCAACAAAACCTGTTACTCTGAATTTCACGTTCCCGTTCGTCGGGCAGTTTTTGTTAACAAAAACTGTCCGACGAACGGGAACATGAAACTCAGAGTAACAGGTTTTGTTCAAATTCTACTGCTTTTAAATAAAGTATATTATTCTACCCCTGGTATTTGAGTACACTTTTTTCCACCTTGTTTCACATTTATATGTTTACTCCAGTAAATATATATATATATATATATATATATATATATATATATATATACATACATATATATGTGTGTGTGTGTGTGTATATATGTATATATGTATATAGATATATAAATTTATATATGAAATTATAAATATATTGTCTCTGTCTTCTCTCCTTGTGCTATATGAACATTTAATGTGATTTTAGAGTCAAGATTTGACTGCTATTTTCAGCGTGGTGGTATTAGATACCCTACATTATAAGTTTATACATATACATATATAATATATATATATACACGCACACACACACATATATATATATATATATATATATATATACATACATACTTATATGCATGTATATATATATATATATACATATATATGTACATATACGTATATATATGTAAGTATATATATGCGTACATATGTATATATATACATATATATAAATACATATATACATATATGCGTATATATTCTTACATATATATATGCTTATATATATGTATGTATATATATGTATAGAAATGTATATGTGTGTATATATATGTGTGTTCTCAGTATTTTAGTCCTGTGTTACGATATTATATTGAAGGTATCTATAGTTGTAAATACCTACACTGAGTGTTAAGAGGAATGTAAAATCCGTGTACACAATATGTTGGTTTCTATTGTTTATGAAATCCTCGGTTACGAATTTGCATCCTCCAGAATTGTCCCTAATGATTTTGCTGAGAACCTCATTATTGCTGGACGTTAAATTAAAACTGCATAAAACAATTAGCATAATTTAAATATTTATTGCCCAATAAATCGTATATTAAATTACTGGCGTGTTAAGTATATTTCCTTTCCTTGCGATAATACAGTGTAGAACATATTTATTGATTTAGTAGACAACCCTGTGTCTCAGAACGAATATAACCAATATGTCTACACAATGTTCATGGGAGAGAAAGAAGGATAGAAAGGAAGAAGTCCGTTGAAAATTGTTCGCCTTTTCGGAAGCCAATTCAGCAACTGTGTATCCTCATAACTATGCGGGGTTGAATTTAGATAAACTTAGATAAACTTAGATATGTTTCGACCAAAGATTGGTCCAGGTCATGTCTAACTTAATAGCACCACCTAATAGGATTATTTGAATCCTGTTTAAGTCAAGTTTTGTTTATGGTCCATTCAAGTAGTGAGTTTTTGTTGGGTGAGTTGTATCCAATTATGGGTGGCTTATCTGGTATTCCTTGAAGGAATCTATCCAGACTCCGTTTAAAGTTGATGGGATCCTTTTCCTCTTTGATCTCCCTCGGGACAATGTTAAATAGGGCAGGGCCTGTTGAGGAAAAGAAATTATGTTGCAGTGTACATGTATGCTGTGATCTTGAATTGGGCAGGGGACGTATGTCCCGTGGTTCCCGTCTTGGATGAACATTGAACCTAATGTTCAGGTCGTTTGGGCAAAGTTGGCAGTATATTCTCCACATCGTACATATGATGTACCGCTCACGGAGACGCTGGACAGAGTATAAATCTACTAATTTTAGTTAAACTGAATTGAAGAATGTTATTTTATAACGCGTTTCTTGACACCTACATGTAGTATTACATTTAATTGAGTGTTAACATTGTTTCGTTTCATTGTTGTACTGTAATATAGAATATATCTATAGTTTTAATCAATAATAAAGTGTTACATGCCAAATGTAAGACATACATTTATTGGCTAACCTCTTGGACAGACAAAAAGTGAGCTGTTCGGTTATTTTGAATCTTGTTGTAACTTTCGACAACATATATAAATGTACGTTTATATATACACACATATGTTAATTTTCGAACGCACATTCTCAGTTTATGTGCTATGATTGTTCATCAGTCGGCTACGATCAGACTCGATGGAGACTCAGAGTACCGGACCTTAGCACACGGGAAAGTCATTGTCTTAAACAGGCAAGACAACTTACCTCAAGTCCAAGCCTGGAGTGATGGACATTAAAATGAGCGTTAATGAAACTTGTTCTGAAATGAGAAACAAAAATTTCTTCTATGTGATTCAATTTCAGTCATTAGAATGTGGCCATAAAGGAGCACAGCCTGGAATGGTTTCAGTCGCATTAATCGTTTCCAGTATTTCTTTTGTATTTAAATCGTTATTCTATCGATATCTTTTACCGTAGATGTTATGATATGTTACTTAAATGGAGATACGAATTGGTTGAGTATTACACTGGCGCGTATATCTTTCAGGTGTGGTTGCGCAATGGCCCAGTGGTTAGGGCAGCGGACTCGCGGTCATAGGATCGCGGTTTCGATTCCCAGACCGGGCGTTGTGAGTGTTTATTGAGCGAAAACACCTAAAGCTGCACGAGGCTCCGGCAGGGAATGGTGGTGATCCCTGCTGTACTCTTTCACCACAACTCTCTCTCACTCTTACTTCCTGTTTCTGTTGTACCTGTATTTCAAAGGGTCGCCTTCGTCACTCTCTGTGTCACGCTGAATATCCCCGAGAACTACGTTAAGGGTACACGTGTCTGTGGAGTGTTCAGCCACTTACACGATAATTTCACGAGCAGACTGTTCCGTTGATTCGGATCAACCGGAACCCTCGTCGTCGTAACCGACGGAGTGCTTCCAAATAGCTTTCAGGTAATCTTGAATGGGAATCTGTTTGATAGAACATGACAACGCTATATATTTGAAGTAAGGAGGCGACGCAATCAACGTGCTTCAGAGGCTTTGCGTAGATTAGAAGGCGCAGCAAAAACATATTCCGAAGTTGATATGCCGAGGGATCGGGCCGGGAACCCTAAAACTGTTACGGAATTCCTTACCCACTGAATAATGTGTGAATATATATATATATACCTCATAAATCCACACATATGTACATTCAGAATTCAGACGAACACGCGCCCACACACGTACACCGACATTCGCATCCGCATGCGCATGCTCTATATATTCACACACACACACACACACACACCACACACACACACACACACACACACACACACCACACACACACAACACACACATATGCGATTATATATTGTCATGCCTAATTTTCATTCAACTCTCTGTTGCTTCAATCGAATAAACATACTTTATAATACTGAATATTTTGTTTTCAAGCTGTGCTCAATAAAAAATAATTTTTTAAGAGTTGTCAAACTAGAACCGATATGCAAATTGTCTTACGCACGTGTAAGCTAAGCATAATTTATTTTGGCAGAACGGTGGGAAGTTATGCAGAACCTGACAAGTGATATCGATTCTGAAACGGCCAATTCAGTTAGCTATGTTGTTTTGATGTTAATTTAGGGGTATCTATCCAAAGATCCATTTCAAAGAATATTGTGGAAATTACGATTACACAAGAAATTTACAGATTTCAAGCTATTTTCCGTTGGGTTAAAAGGTTATTTAATACACATATACGTACGTTCGTTTGTTCGTACGTACGTACGTATGTAGGTATATATATATATATATATATATATATATATATATATATATATATATATATATATATATATATATATATATATATATATATATATATATATATATATATATATACGTATGTATTTATGCATGTATTATGGTGCGTGTTTCTGCGATGTGGGTAATCTACTAAAAACATCTGAAAGAGTTGGAGTGCTTCTACCTGCAATGTCAAAGTTGTATCTTTGGCATGCGTTGGAAAATGTACACGAGTGATGTAGAGATTCTTGAAAGAAGTCACTGTCGAACTATTGATTCAAATATTTTGCAGCCCTGACTCCAGTGGGTAGGACACTTAGTGAGAATGTTAGACTGTAGGACTCCGAAACAATACCAGTAAGGTGAGCTGAAGAATGAGATACGTCCACCTCATAACCTTAAGTTGAGCTTCAGAAACATATCTTTGAAGTCGGCTTGCATCTCGCAAAAGTAGTGGGAAGAAACTGTGACTCATTGGGACGGATGGCAAAAAGTAATATATGACGGAAGTAACAACTTCGAAATTGCTCGTAAAAAATCAGATGTTTAAAAGAGATCATAAAAATGGTGTTGACATGGTACTTCGAGGAAATGTTGGTGGTGAGAGTGAGCAGGTATGCGATGTGTGTGGGTGATTGTGCTTCAGCAGAGCGGGACTGAAAAGTCATAAGAGAAGCAAAGTACAAATAATTGGCTTGGGTTACACCATACACAACTTGTATGAAACATTTGTGCCAGAAAGCATTGGTCTATTTCCCGCCGGGAAAATCACACCCGTGCTGCTCACACATGAAACCAATTCTGAAGTGTTTGAATGATGGCCTAGGCACCTTCATTGGAATTTCAACATCAACAACAGGGTACTTTTGTATGTATGTATGTACATGTGCAAATTTCTATGTTTTGTTTTATGTATATCTTATGCATTTACTTCCATATCTAGACATGCTCATATATATTTAAATGATAAACTTCTGGAAATTGTTACAGATTTTTACAGTTCCAATGATAATTAGATTTGTAGCCTTCGAATCAGCTTTCACCTTTCTGGTTTTGAGAAGCCTAATTTGTCATGATTGGTTTTTAGGAGCTGTGTTACATATCCCAGGGACCCAATAATTACAGGTATAAACTTGAACTTGTAATCTGGTTAGAGTAACTGTAGAATTATTAATAGTTCAGCATAGATGTTCTTTTTTTTCACTGACCTTCAGCTCTATGTTAACATCCGCTGGACAGCTGATTTCCACAAATGTACATAGTTTCTCTTCTCAATCCCAAATCATTATATCAGGTCTGTTGTTCTTACACATTATTGATGTCTTCACTCGGACATTCCACCACTACTCCTTTTTATTATGAGTGGCTGAAGTTTCTACCATACTGTGGGTTCTTATTTCTTTGTCCTCGGAGTTTCATTATAGAGTGACCTAGCTACAACATCAGGTCTCATCAGTAGATTATACCGTGATGACATTTTCAGATAACTGATTATGATGTAGGCGATATCTTCTGTGTTAAATTCACGAAGTCTGCATCAACTGTTACATTTTACTGTTTTTCTTGCATCTCTATCCCTTTTTTGCATCAGGTATTTGGTTGATATTTCCTGTTTCTAGATTGCAAACGCATATCCTTCAGAGTGGGAGGTATTAATGTGGTTATTGGTCCATGATAGACTGTTTTGATTATCGATGTTTCTATCATCTCGGAGCTTTCAAATAACATACACATGCATTTTATTCATATATGCTCATCTTTTCATCTGATGATACTTTCCGATAGAGTCGTGCGACTTCATGTGGCATGTATTTAAGGCTATCAAATTAGGAGTGCTGCCAAGGAGCTGCCTCTTTATGTATGTATGTATGTATGTATGTATGCATGTATGTATGTGTGTATGTATGTATGGATGGATGGATGGATGGATGGATGATGTCTGTATGTGTTATGAATGACTATATGTATGTAATCATATATGTATGTTTGTATGTAGGTATGTACGTTTGTATGTATGTATATATATATATATGTATGTACTTACGTATGTGTGCTTTGTATGTATGTATATATGCATGTATGTATCTTTATAGGTAGGTAGTTAAGTATATATGCATACATATATGTCTGGTCATTTGTGAGTGCCACTTATCACGTATAATTCAGTAAAATCTGCTGCATGTTTGGGTGAGCAGCCACTAAGCTGGCAATCCCCCTAAGTTTGCATAGAGAGTAGGGAGATGGAAACTTCGCAAGACGAAAATCAATGCCAGTCAAAGGGCAGATGAACGAATTCAAGTCACTGGCAATCAAGTACACAAACTTGGACCTGCTATTCCTCATGATATTTCCTGCAGTATTCATCGATAAACTGGTTGCTTTGACGCAGAAAGGAGTAAGGAGGTATGTATGCATATGTATATATATATATGTCAGATTACTTGTGAGTGCTACTTGTAACAATGTAATCCAGTACAACAGTGATACAGAAAGATTATCTCATTTTCAATGAAGGACAGTTAGATCGAAATCAGTCAGGAGAGAACCATGAAGACGAATATGTAGGTATGGCGTACCAGGTTTGTAGGATCGAGTGACACGTAGTCTTTGTTAGGACATCACTTTAGGGAAAGAATACGCGTATGTAAAACTTGTGAATCGATAACAATTAATGATGTAGAGTAGCTCATTTTTGGTTACCTGTCATGGGTGTTCGGAGTGTGCTAGTGGTTTTGTGTAAAGATAATTCAGTAGAGTTCTGTGGACAACATAGGTAAACAAATAATGTTTTATCAGGAATATCAGAACACTTCTACCTGGCTCAGTTGTTTGCACTTCTAGACAGTAAATAGCAGAAGTTGTGAAGATAATTTCTAGACACGTTTTATATATATAAGTGCGACTTTCTCTCTCTCTCTCTCTCGTTATATATATATATATGGCCGATATCAAAGAATCTTTGGCGTTATGGGCGTAACCGCTCTCTCTACAACGCTCCAAATGTAATAGACCAATGGATGGAGATCTGGGGAATTAGAAGGCCAAATGCTAGGGGTTATGTGATCATCAAAATTTTTAACCATCCATTCCTGTGCTACTAGAGACATGTGTGATAGTGCAAAGTCTTACTGAAAGACATATGTCCTTTCATTGCATGTCTATCCAGGGCTTAAGAATTATACCAGGACCTCAAAGTAGGCGGCAGAGTTAACTGTAAGGCTTTATGGAAAGAAGTAAGGAGGTATTACAAGTCCTTCATTGCTGACAACTGCTAAAACCAAGACAGTTGCAGGAAATTTTGTATGCCTAAAATTTGGAACTTCAGAACCATCTGTCATTTCATCTGTTAACTGTTTGATCTTCGTCGAAGTTTTTTTCTCGATTGAGAAAAACCATATCAAATCTTCTGCTAGATTTGTCAGTTTGTTTAAGAGCCTTTTAGATCTGATGCAGTGATTTTCTTTTGCTTTTCCTGACAAATTGACCTTTCCTCATCATATAAGGACTTATATCTGATGTCTTCGAGGACAACATTTCTAACTGTTCTTTCTGACATATGGAGATCTTTTGCAATTGACCTCATGGAATTCTGGGATTGTAATCAATGGTCTGTTGTACTTGCAAGTAGGGACTGTAGTCAATTCACTGTTGTATCTGCGGCGGTAGGGAGCTTGTCTCCCTTGTCAGTTATTAAGGTAATTCTTCTGAGACTACTGAGTTATTTTGATTTTTATTTCTAGCAATAAAAGTGCTGGATAATGCCCTTTGTCACTTTAGTGACGTATATGCATATACACCCACACCCACACACACATATATATATATATATATATATATATATATATAATATATATATATATACATACATATATATATATATATATATATACATACATATATATATATACGTACATATATACGTATATATACATACATGTATACATACATACATTCATGCATGCATGCATACATATTCTTAATTAACAGTGTGATTAATTCAGATTTCTATAATTCTGATTTTATGAATTTCCCTAAGTAATTCAAATGAATTGCGTTTTAAGCGAATGTTTCTCGCATTTAATCATGAATCCATTTCAAACAGTTATTTGATTACTAAGTCTCAGAATAGTCATACCAGCGTCCAGTTTGGTATCTGTATTCTTCGTCGGTTTTTTTTCTCCCGAGCGAGAAAGCGACACTGAGAAGAGAACATATTTAACAATATGTGAAATACACCATCTCTTACTCGTGGGAATTCATATCTGCTAATGGTTAGTGTTTAAGGAAGTTTTAAAATATTCTCATTATATCAAACTTAGTATGGAAACTAAATATTCATTTTACCCGCGAGTATTTATTGGTTTTCTTTGATGCAGTAAAGAAAAGAGAGAATCCATCGATAAGGTTTCCTAGACAAGAAATTACCAATAGTAATACATTATAACAGTATCTATCAAAAATAGTTTATTTATTATTTCTTCATCACTACTAATTCCAACTTCTCATTATTGGTTTTACTCATGGATGGAAGCACTCCATCGGTTACGACGATGAGGGTTCCGGTTGATCCGAATCAACGGAACAGCCTGCTCGTGAAATTAACGTGTAAGTGGCTGAGCACTTCACAGACACGTGTACCCTTAACGTAGTTCTCGGGGATATTCAGCGTGACACAGAGAGTGACAAGGCCGGCCCTTTGAAATACAGGTACAACAGAAACAGGAAGTAAGAGTGAGAGAAAGTTGTGGTGAAAGAGTACAGCAGGGATCACCACCATCCCTACCGGAGCCTCGTGGAGCTTTAGGTGTTTTCGCTCAATAAACACTCACAACGCCCGGTCTGGGAATCGAAACCGCGGTCCTATGACTCCGAGTCTGCTGCCCTAACCCCTGGGCCATTGCGCCTCCGGGTTTTACTCAACCGTACTACTAAAGCAAACAACGTTTATATTGGTCGTACTTATATCGTGTTTGTACTTTTCTTTTTGAAATTATTTTGGCTATGAACGGTTTTTGTTTAACGTCTCATTACTTGTTATTACGCTGGCACACAGAAAAAGATTCCGTTTTAATTATACGTTTTGAGTGTTTGGCAAATCGAAAGGGCAGGTCCATCCTTGCCTTCTCTATGTGTAGAGGAAAATTTCAGCATAACACAAGACAGAAAAAGCTAAGAAAAACGGTCAGTTTTATAATACTGCTGATGTTTTCGAGTTAGTACTTTAAAAAT
Source organism: Octopus sinensis (assembly GCF_006345805.1). Lineage (NCBI taxonomy): Eukaryota > Metazoa > Mollusca > Cephalopoda > Octopoda > Octopodidae > Octopus > Octopus sinensis. Next base: position 99,780,481 of record NC_043004.1, on the reverse strand, counting down.
TACTTTTGGGTAGAAATAATTGCTTCATCAAAGAAGAATTATTTTGGAGTCCTCAGAACAGGAACTTGGATCAAATGATTGGAGAGTGGACTAAGAACAGTCAGAGACTAGTTAGTGGTATAAAACGAAATAACTGAATAACTGTACTACCTGAAATCAAGAACTGTATCTCAAATATGTTCTCACATATATTCAGAGTACCAAAATCTACTCACCAGCATCCGACTGGTCAGAGCCTCTTGCAGAAGACACTTAACTGACGTTGTTGTGCAACTGGATCGAACCGTGTAGAACTAAGCAGTTTGTAAGTGGACTTGTTAACAACAAAGCTATGCATGTGGCCATGTATTCTACTCCGCGTGGCTTATTTACGTTTTTATAATGTCTTGCTCTTTAAGAGATCTTTATTACTACAACATTACTACATCATTATCACTACAACGTACTGTCATTGATATATGAAACGACTGTCAATCGTCTGGTTGTCTGTTATTTTATTCATTGTCCTTGCCTTACCGCTGTTAAATACATTTAGTTATGTAGTCTTGTAAACTTACCACTTATACATACAAGTACGCTTATATAATACATCCCTGAATAGTCATTAATGCAACACCATATAATCATAAATGAAAGAGAAGTACATCAGAGAATCATATAAGTAAGACATCACAGTCGCAATTGCGTATTACATTTATGCCGTGAGAGTAACTGTTATAGCTACCAGAATAATATTAATACATTTGTCTTTTACGTTACCGGTGCAATATATCTTGCATACTATGTTTCATATAGTTGTATTATATAAAACCTTTTTAGTAAGTGCCGTTTTAACTATATAGAAGAATACACCGGCTCCTATCGCTTATCTTCTACTTCAGTTAATCAGCTCCGAAAAGATGGAAGGCAGAATTCAACTAAAGCGTAAATTGAACTAAAAATTTGAAGCGTCGTATTTAAAATAAATTTTCTTAGGTGTTCTTTCAAATGTATCTACATATCACTCTCATCCGTTACTAATATAAACAATATACAAAAGCCCTCTTTTACAGCCACATCAAGTATTAAAAATATAGTAATGAAAACGTACCACCAGCAGCAAAAGTACGAAACTACAATGATTATGAATCATATAAATATTGGTTTCAAATTTAGGTACAAGTCCAGCCTTTTCGCGGAAGAGGTAAAGTCGATTTCATGGACCCCAGTGCTCAGCTGGTATTTATTTGATCGACCTTGGAAGGATGAAAGGCAAAGTCGGCTTCGGCGGAATTTGAACTCAGAACGTGCTGAAATTTCTGCCAGCTTGCCACTTTATGAATAACAAGTATTGGTTTCAAATTTTGGTACAAGGCCAGCAAGTTCTGTAAAGAGTACCCCAAATGCTCAATTGGTACTTGTTTTATCGATCCCGAAAAGATGAAAGTCAACCTGAGAGCAATTTGAACTGCGGCTATAAGCTTATTTTTTTTTTAATCAGCGTAGTGTCGATTCTGCCAGCTCGTCGCTTTCTGAATCGTTTAAATATTAATAACCCTCACAACAGAAAATGAGATATTTAGAGGAGCTACGTGAAAATTAATATACCACAAGCTGAAGGTTTAATATATTAGTGAATGATGTAAAGTGTCGAAGCTCTAACTGTATGCGTCATGTAGGTTACCTGCAGATTCGGTTATGGAGGATTCGGCTTTACTCATGAATTTCTAAAAACTTATAAAACCCTATCACCGAACATTACAAACCGGAGAAAATTAGTCGCAATGAACTCTGAGTCAATTCATCAAAACATTGTGTGTCAGAACAATAGCTACAGCTGTATTCTGAAAACAGGGAAACAGTGAATTTAAGAGAAGCTTACCAAGGATCTAAACGTGCATGATAAAATAAGGCGCGTTGTAAATATTCCTATGATAGTCTCTACAAGTTATAATCAATGTACAACACATTGTCACACTATTCATGTAGATACACGTGACATGACCACATTACACACACCAACATGAAAACCTTCTGCATTTAATCAAAATCAAACGGTGTTAGTTTGTTGATAACCCAAATTTTATTATTTTATATTGGCTTCAAATTTTGAGAGGAGGCCGGAAATTTCAGGGGGAGCGGGCTAGTTGATTAAATCGACCCCCAATGCTCAAATGGTACTTATTTTATCGATCCTGAAATGATGAAAGGCACAGTTGACCTCGGCAGGACGTACGGACGGACAAAATGCAACTAAGCTTTTAAACCGCGTTGCTAGCGATTCTGTCACCTCACTAACTTACTGTATTTGCATTTGTGGTAATTGTTCTAATGTCACAAAATAATGAGTAATGCAAGAATATTCTATAAATATCTTATCACTGTGCACAATATTTTAAGGAAATATCTAACTGTCATCACAAGTACTATAGATAGCAACAAACCTATCGTTACTCTCCCTTTTATTATAGCGGGTTCCGTAGGAGCTGTAGTGTAGTAATATGTCTAACGCGATGTGTGATAGTGTTGCAAAAATCAAAAAAACCCATGCGAGTTAATAACAGAATATAACAGATTCCAGATGTCACATTTTATGGCACAAATTTGAAGGCGAAACTTTAAAGTTATTGCTACGTACTTTGAATAAACAGAACCAAAATTACAATCTTCCTCTAATAAGAGAAACAAATTCCATTTATCAGAACTGAAGACGCCTTCACATTCAATTTTCTCTACCATTTCGCATCGCAGTCTAGAACGGTTTCGCGTTCCGTTAATATGCTTCACCATTTTGTGCTATACATCTCCAAATTGATGTCTTTCTTCTACTTGGAGTTTATGCAATTCAGTCGTTCTTCTACCACTCTCACTTTATCAACGTGTATTCATATTTGCTAACCTTTTTTTAATTAAACCTTTCTTGCTGCATGTTTTATACTCCTCCTCCCCCCTCCTCCTCCTCCTCCTCTTCTCCCCTCTTCATCATTCCGCCTCCTTCCTCCTCATCCTGATCATGATGTTTAAGGCGGTGAGCTTTGGTGAAAAGTATACTTCTCAAGCACATAGTACTGGTTTCAGTCCCACTGCATCGCATCTTGGGCAAGTGTCCTTTGATATAGCCTCGGACCAACCAAAGTCTTATGAGTGGATGTGGAGGATGGAAATTGAAAGCACCCTATTCTATATTTTTATATATATATGTATGTGTGTGTGCATTTCTATTTATATATATATATATACATATAAAGAGAGAGACACACACACACATATATATATATATATATATACTTACATACACACACATACATTTATATGTATGTCTACGTGTCTTTATGACTGTGTTTTTCCACCACGACCACCACCACCACTTGATAACCGCTGTTGGTGTGTTTACATCACCATAATTTAACAGTTCGGCAAAAGAGACCAATGATAAATAACAGGCTTAGAAAAGTAGTGGGTCGATTCCTTCGACGAAGTAGTCTGAAAAGCCATGCCCCAGCATGTTGGGAACAAATATAAGATAAAACAAGATACCTATATACATGTATGCATTTGCGTGCGTACAGGATATTTTTTCGCCCAATCTATTTCTACCAAATATTGAAAGAGATTAATTCAAATTGCTGTGTGGAAAGTATCTAACTCATTATCAAGAGGCAGTGTAATTAACTTCCTACCATCAGATATCCATTCTAGCCATATATAAGTAAAGTGACTGTCACTGAACGGGCAACTGCGATTGCTATTAAACGAGAATAAATTTTTTTTCGAAAAGTGAGAGCGTAGTGAATTAGGAGAAAAAAAATTGCCTTGAAGAGGCAAGGAGAAAATCCTCATAACCTTATTAATCCTATAGTTCAAAATAAAAGTAGTGTAAAATTCATGGGAAAGTTAATGCCAGACGACATTGTTTCTGCGAAGAATATATCAGCCAATTAAAACCTGAAAGCAAAATCTGTAGTTTCCACTGAAATTTGAAGATACATAATTGGTTGTATGAGTATAAGCTTTTATTTTCATAGCTTGCTTGTGTGAAACCTTATCTATTTACTCAACGTATAATTTAAACAACTCACGAGATCTCGCCACTTGAGAACATTCTAACACTCTACAAAATGATGGTAAACCAATTGAAACTCTTCCCAAAACTTCTGGTTACTAAACACATTTATGTAACATTGCCACCCTCTGATAACTGAGACCTCATCCTGTTCACTCCCCAAAAGATAGGACTGATATTTTAGGAACAGAATG
>NC_043004.1:99751245-99758745 GCF_006345805.1 Octopus sinensis | reverse complement strand
CGCTTATCGTTATTTTTTCTATCTTTACATTCTAAGTTCAAATTCCGCGGGGATCGTCTTTGCCTTTCATCCTTTCGGGGTTGATAAATCAAGTACCAATTGTATACTGGAGTCGATCTAATCGACTGCTCCCCCTTCCCCTAAAATTTGAGCCTTGTGTCTAAAATTTGAGTTGTGCATACGGTTTTTAAAAGAGAACTTTTAATGCTCTGCTACTGACACTCGGAAATTTCCAGCTGATCCAATAAACGTGACAAATTCCCAATAGAAAAAAAAGAGAAATGAAATGCTGTGCCATCATTATATTGTGGAACTTCGGTATGTGTGCGTTTAGATAGTATATGTGATCGGCTATATACGGGGCGCAGGCATGGCTCTGTGGTAAGAATTTTGCTTCCCCACTCACATGGTTCTGGGTTCAGTTCTACTGCACCTCGGGCAAGTGACTTCTACTATAGCCTCGGGTCTATCAAAGCTTTGTGAGTGGATTTGGTAGACGGAAACTGAAAGAAGTTCGCCGTAAATATTTATATGTATATATATATATATATATATATATATATATATATATATAGATAGATAGATAGATATACACGGCATTAAGAAAATGAAGTGGATCAAGAGTTGGTATTCATCAGCTTTTAGACATTATATTATCTCTATATATTTATTTATAAAAATATTAATTATAACAATATACATACATCTCTAACATATAACGCTACACATATATAAAAATACCAGTAATTATTAAAATATATAACGTAGAACATATATATTTTAATAATTACTGGTATTTTTTATATATGTAAAGCATATGTTATACGTGTATGTACATTGTTATAATTGTTTTTTTTTTATAAATAAATAGACATAAAATAATGTCTAAAATTTGAGGAATCCTACCTCTTGAGCCCCTCAATTTTCTTTTTGCTGTATAAATTAAGGGTAAAACAAATTTTTACTCTCATCCATTTATTTCATTCAGTAGTGCAACTGCCACGCAATAAATAACAATTGTGTATTAATAATTGGGTATTCTACCAGCAGTATATTGGATGAATATTATCCCTTAGTTGGTTGGTTTCACAACCTCTAACTCTCTTGGAATTATATATATATGGATGTATATATATATATATACACACACATAATTATTAGCGAAACAGTATTAAGCTTAAAGTGTATGTCTTGTTAGACCACCGAATACTGCGGTACTAGAGACTAGACAGGTCTTCCATCGACACAAGGTGCATGACATACAGACATAAATAGTAGCAGACGAGAATTGTCTGTTATGAGTGCTGGCACCGCCAGTTTACGTGATTTAGCCTTCGTCCGGGCACCGGATACCAGCCAAATCTAGCTGCCATGACATATAAAATTTCAGTGTCTATTTAATTAAACATGTCGAAAATAGCCAGCAGGGTTTTAGAGATATTATTATTAGCCATGGGAGTACTATTAGGAGGTAACCTTAACGTAGATGTCTTGCTAGAGGGTCGAATGCTGCAGTATTACCCTTGAGACGTTTTTTCAAGTAGGCAAATGGGATAGAGATGCACAAATGCTCCTCGTTTGTTACTGTTTATATCTGAGAAAAGTTGTGCGAAAATTATGATGATGATGATGATGAGTGCACTATCAGCTATACTCTAAATAAATTTCTAATTTTAATATTACTCTTTTTTTTTTTTACTCTTTTTACTTATTTCAGTCATTTGACTGTGGCCATGCTGGAGAACCGCCTTTAGTCGAGCAAATCGACCCCGGGACTTATTCTTTGTAAGCCCAGTACTTATTATATCGGTCTCTTTTGCCGAACCGCTAAGTGACAGGACGTAAACACGCAGCATCGGTTGTCAAGCAATGCTAGGGGGACAAACACAGACACACAACACACACACACACACACAACACACACACACACACAACACATATATATATATATATATATATATATATATATATATATATATATACATATATATATACATAATCCGACAGGCTTCTTTCAGTTTCCGTCTACCAAATCCACTCACAAGGCATTGGTCGGCCCGGGGCTATAGCAGAAGACATTTGCCCCAGATGCCATGCAGTGGGACTGAACCCGCAACCATGTGGTTGGTTAGCAAGCTACATACCACACAGCCACTCCTGTGCCTATATTGCGAAATATTTTTCGTTGTTATTATATAGCCATTGTTATCTCTTTCATAGCACATATGTGCCACTCACTTATATCTATATCACTGATGTAACAGATAAAATAATCCATTTGATAAGTGTTCTAGATGTAGAACATCATTTCTGTTTTCCAGCAATATGAAGCTGCTTTCGACATGACTATTTGCAAAATTTTATCTCCTCCAACAGCGAGAGGTGAGTTACCTAATGTCGGGGGAGATCTAGAAAAAATGTTGAGATAATCGTGTCGCTGTAAAATAACATACAAGATTATTATGTAATCATTGTTTAGAAGTGTTCAAAATATTATTCGATTACTGCGAATTCCCGGAATTGCTTTTTTCATGTCACTGGGAACATGGGAAGTTGGTTTATTTCTACTGGATGCAACAAATAGGAAGGATAGTAATTATAAAAAGTTACATAACCTCACTGCTATACAGATACACATATATAGGCTTACATACAAACATACTTAGGTGTATACATGTATATATACGAATGGTTGCTGGAAAGTTCCTAGCTTTAAGGGTATCGTGAAAAACCTCGTTGAAGGTGAAAATCCCCCTTACAGGGCTTAGAGAAACTGAAGATCCGCTGCAATAATTGTGCGTATCTTAGATGGGAATGTGTTTAATAAAATTATATAATTAACTGATCCGCCTGTATTTTTCTTTTACCCCAGATCAGGAACTTTACAGCACCCACTCCTATTTATGCACGTATGTGTATATATAATAATAATATATATATATATATATATATATATATATATTTATATATAGAGGGCATTATACATACATGCCAGGAGGCATTCTACATACACGCCATACGCTAAGAGGGACAATCAGTCATTTCTACCAAAAATATTACTATCCCACCCCCAGAATGCAGAATGCATTTTTCAAAGAAAGACATTTAAAAATATATAGACCTGTATCACACAGTATTTCATACTTACGTAATCATCAGCAGGCCTGAATATACTATAAATAAACAACGACCCTGCTTCGCTTAAGCGATCAGCTAACTGATCACATCAACGAAGCACATGGGTAGGTTTATATATACTATATCCGGATGAATGGCAAACTTTTACGAATTGCATTTCGGGAGAGGAAAAGTTTTTTCGGAATAAAAATTTAGCAATTAAGGACAACTACTTAATAAGGAAAACTTAACAAGAAATTGTCAGGTAGATAGCGTAAAAACCTCATAAGAGAAAAAATTTCGAAAATAATATTTCTTATTGAACATATTAATTTATAATAGAGGGCATTATACATACATGCCAGGAGGCATTCTACATACACGCCATACGCTAAGAGGGACAATCAGTCATTTCTACCAAAAATTACTACCCAATCCACCGAATGCAATTTTTCAAAGAAGACATTTAAAAATATATAGACCTGTATCACAGTGATTTCATACTTACGTAATCATCAGCAGGCCTGAATATACTATAATAAACAACGACCCTGCTTCGCTTAAGCCGATCAGCTAACTGATCAACATCAACGAAGCACATGGTAGGTTTTATATACTATATCCGGATGAATGGCAAACTTTTACGAATTGCATTTCGGGAGAGGAAAAGTTTTTTCGGAATAAAAATTTAGCAATTAAGGAACAACTACTTATAAGGAAAACTTAACAAGAAATTGTCAGGTAGATAGCGTAAAAACCTCATAAGAGAAAAAATTTCGAAAATAATTATTTCTTATTGAACATATTAATTTATATATAGAGGGCATTATACATACATGCCAGGAGGCATTCTACATACACGCCATACGCTAAGAGGGACAATCAGTCATTTCTACCAAAAATATTACTAATCCCACCGAATGCAATTTTTCAAAGAAAGACATTTAAAAATATATAGACCTGTATCACAGTGATTTTCATACTACGTAATCATCAGCAGCCCTGAATATACTATAAATAAACAACGACCCTGCTTCGCTTAAGCCGATCAGCTAACTGATCAACATCAACGAAGCACATGGTAGGTTTTATATTACTATATCCGGATGAATGGCAAACTTTTACGAATTGCATTTCGGGAGAGGAAAAGTTTTTTCGGAATAAAAATTTGCAATTAAGGACAACTACTTATAAGGAAAACTTAACAAGAAATTGTCAGGTAGATAGCGTAAAAACCTCATAAGAGAAAAAATTTCGAAAATAATTATTTCTTATTGAACATATTAATTTATATATAGAGGGCATTATACATACATGCCAGGAGGCATTCTACATACACGCCATACGCTAAGAGGGACAATCTTCATTTCTACCAAAAATATTACTAATCCCACCGAATGCAATTTTTCAAAGAAAGACATTTAAAAATATATAGACCTGTATCACAGTAATTTCATACTTACGTAATCATCAGCAGCCTGAATATACTATAAATAAACAACGACCCTGCTTCGCTAAGCCGATCAGCTAACTGATCAACATCAACGAAGCACATGGTAGGTTTATATATACTATATCCGGATGAATGGCAAACTTTTACGAATTGCATTTCGGGAGAGGAAAAGTTTTTTCGGAATAAAAATTTAGCAATTAAGACCTACTTAATAAGGAAAACTTAACAAGAAATTGTCAGGCCTGCTGATGATTACGTAAGTATGAAATCACTGTGATACAGGTCTATATATTTTTAAATGTCTTTCTTTGAAAAATTGCATTCGGTGGATTAGTAATATTTTTGGTAGAAATGACTGATTGTCCCTCTTAGCGTATGGCGTGTATGTAAATGCCTCTGGCATGTATGTATAATGCCCTCTATATATAAATTAATATGTTCAATAAGAAATAATTATTTTCGAAATTTTTTCTCTTATGAGGTTTTTACGCTATCTACCTGACAATTTCTTGTTAAGTTTTCCTTATTAAGTAGTTGTCCTTAATTGCTAAATTTTTATTCCGAAAAAACTTTTCCTCTCCCGAAATGCAATTCGTAAAAGTTTGCCATTCATCCGGATATAGTATATATAAACCTACCCATGTGCTTCGTTGATGTTGATCAGTTAGCTGATCGGCTTAAGCGAAGCAGGGTCGTTGTTTTTTATAGTATATTCAGGCCTGCTGATGATTACGTAAGTATGAAATCCTGTGATACAGGTCTATATATTTTTAATGTCTTTCTTTGAAAAATTGCATTCGGTGGGATTAGTAATATTTTTGGTAGAAATGACTGATTGTCCCTCTTAGCGTATGGCGTGTATGTAGAATGCCTCCTGCATGTATGTATAATGCCCTCTATATATAAATTAATATGTTCAATAAGAAATAATTATTTTCGAAATTTTTTCTCTTATGAGGTTTTTACGCTATCTACCTGACAATTTCTTGTTAAGTTTTCCTTATTAAGTAGTTGTCCTTAATTGCTAAATTTTTATTCCGAAAAAACTTTTCCTCTCCCGAAATGCAATTCGTAAAAGTTTGCCATTCATCCGGATTAGTATATATAAACCCCCCCATGTGCTTCGTTGATGTTGATCAGTAGCTGATCGGCTTAAGCGAAGCAGGGTCGTTGTTTATTTATAGTATATTCAGGCCTGCTGATGATTACGTAAGTATGAAATCCTGTGATACAGGTCTATATATTTTTAAATGTCTTTCTTTGAAAAATTGCATTCGGTGGGATTAGTAATATTTTTGGTAGAAATGACTGATTGTCCCTCTAGCGTATGGCGTGTATGTAGAATGCCTCCTGGCATGTATGTATAATGCCTCTATATTAAATTAATATGTTCAATAAGAAATAATTATTTTCGAATTTTTTCTCTTATGAGGTTTTTACGCTATCTACCTGACAATTTCTTGTTAAGTTTTCCTTATTAAGTAGTTGTCCTTAATTGCTAAATTTTATTCCGAAAAAACTTTTCCTCTCCCGAAATGCAATTCGTAAAAGTTTGCCATTCATCCGGATATAGTATATATAAACCTACCCATGTGCTTCGTTGATGTTGATCAGTTAGCTGATCGGCTTAAGCGAAGCAGGGTCGTTGTTTATTTATAGTATATTCAGGCCTGCTGATGATTACGTAAGTATGAAATCACTGTGATACAGGTCTATATATTTTTAAATGTCTTTCTTTGAAAAATGCATTCGGTGGGATTAGTAATATTTTTGGTAGAAATGACTGATTGTCCCTCTTAGCGTATGGCGTGTATGTAGAATGCCTCCTGGCATGTATGTATATGCCCTCTATATATAAATTAATATGTTCAATAAGAAATAATTATTTTCGAAATTTTTTCTCTTATGAGGTTTTTACGCTATCTACCTACAATTTCTTGTTAAGTTTTCCTTATTAAGTAGTTGTCCTTAATTGCTAAATATATATATATATATATATATATATATATATATATATATATAGTATCGATATGGATGTATGTTTGTGTATATATATTCATGTATGTATGTATACACACACATAGATTTATACATACCACATGTATATGCATATATCCCCACATACTTCAAGACAGTTATATCTTATGTACATACGTATTAATTCACATGCTCCCACTGACATACAGACATATGAGAACAAATCCACTCTTCTGAAATCAGTTAGACAAATGTACATAATACACATATTTATACAGACAGACGTAAGCGTATCAGCTCACAACATGCATGTAGAGTAAAAAGGAAACAAAAACAAGCAAAAGAACATGGATACTTGTGCATATAACACACCTAAGAGGCACATACAATGAATAAAAGATATATCATATGTATACAGTAATAATTAAGTAGACATACCAAGCACAAACTCAGTTCAGTGTAAAATTGACTCACACAAACCTACGTACAATAGACACACATATAGTAACAAAAATCACACATATATATAATAAATCCATACATTTAATACACAATAAACACACACACAACACACACACATATATATTATATATATAATATTATACATATGTATATATATATGCATATATATATATATATATATGTTCATATGTATATATATGCGTAATATATTATATTATATATATATATATATATTAAACATATATATATATCTATATATATATATATATATATATATAATATATATATAATATATATACACATATATATATATATATACATATATATATATAGATATATATATATATTTCGCAAATGCACGTATAGAGATATATTACATAATATATCTACAACACAGAGAGACAGACAGACACACATAAATGTTTATATGTATGTATGTGTATGTATGAATAGGTGTATATTGTTCATAAGCGTATATACATCTCAAGATA